>NC_092016.1:8263035-8563125 GCF_042242105.1 Pempheris klunzingeri | reverse complement strand
GCACACACCCACACCTACTTCTAAGCATTTCTCCCGCTGCCTTTTGCACTCCTACACATGTACATTATATTGGTATCTCACAAATGACTCATTATACGCTTATGAAGTGTTTAGTCAGTGTAAAGCTTTGTCTCCAAAGTAATTTTCTCTTCTCTCAGAATATCTCCGAAACAGACTGTGAGCTATACGAAGCAGTGAAGTCAGTCATTTCCTCTCTGACTATATTATCCTGCTGTTTTCTGGGACATAGGGGCGGAGCGTCAGCTGTGGCTTCAGCCCGCCACATACGTCACTGTCACATAAAGAGAAACGGCCACAGTTGCAAACAATAAACATCATAACCTTTATTGCGGCATGCGTCCGCTGGGATTATACGATATATGTATTATAAAAAAGTGTAAGTGTGTAGTATGTTTAGATGGAAGGTGGGGAATTGTGGCAGGACAGATGGATTGTCAGTGCACGCTTGTGTGTCGTACCATGTAGTCACACTCCATTCAGTTGTGTCATTTCTTCCTTATGTTTCACCACCGCAATGACGATCCGATGATAACTCAGCTCCATTGTCTGTTGTGTTCCCTTCCGTTGTATTAACTTATTGCATTAAGACAACATTTTCAAGAGAACTTGTTAAGCATGTCCTGACATTTCTAAATACCACACACAGTGCAGACATTATTCAAAAGCAAACAGGCAAAACAGAAACTTTTTCTGTCAGACATTTTTACATTTTAGGAGCAATTAATTAGTTCTCTTACAAGTTGTCTAAAATTATTGAATTTTTGTCTTTTGGAATTTCTTAGATAAACTGAGGGATTAAGTGTTCTTTTATAGGTTAAGAGAATCTTCCTACTGCTCATAACGCTGTGAGTTTTCTGAAATGTGGCATTATCACGAAACTGAAAACAGGCTGAAAACAAAAGCTTTTCTCCAAAATTGGATGAATTTTGTTTTTTTAAAAGATGGTGACAATATGTGTAGAGATGAAAACATTTAAGGTATGAGTATTTTATACATGATGATATTCACAATTTGACATGAAACCTAGAGAAACCTATATGCCTATGCATGCCCTTGTCTACATGATTCTAATATTATTCAGGTTTCATCTGCGTCAGTGCAGGTGTGTCTTTGATTCCTCACTTCGGTTTCTGACTGTGTGGCTGGATTTGGTATCTCGTTTATAATTTATAATTTATATATAATTTATCCATCTCTGAATTTACTTTTATTTCAGCGTGTAGACCATCGACCACCAAGTTCTCCACCTGGCATAGTCAGTTTTCTGAAACCAGAATGTGGTGTTTACATGTGGTAAAACGACTCTTTGTCAGTGGTTAGAGGAGATAGGGATGTTTTACAGAGTGACAAATTATGCAGAGGGAGAAGGTTGAGGTTGATGGTTGGGTCAACAACAAGACTGACGGCTGGTTGTGGAATTGTCTGTCCCAATGGAAAGCTGATGGGGGCAATGTAAGGCCTGATATAGTGTCTGGGCCTGATGGCATTCACTCCCACTCTTGAGCCAGGGGAATGATAAGGACTAAGGGACTCAATCTCCAGCTAGTTTAATACTGTATGTGGGCTGATTCTGTGCTGAGTGATGAATTAAGATTGAAGATTTAAGTTGCCTTGGGAGATGTTATAGTGATAGTGAAGAGAGTGCGTATTGACAGCTTTATGCTCCCTGATAACTACTGCTGCTCAGTGTTGTATACTGTAAATACAACGTTAGGTACTGTCGTGCAAAGGGAGGAGACAGGCAATGCATTTCAATGTGGAGCCAGCCAAGGTCGCAATTTAATGTTCTGAATGAGTATAGCCTTTACAGGGCAGCGGAGGTCACTCGGTTGCCACAGTCACTAAATCACTGGCTGTCTGACAAAGAAAACAGGTTTATAAAACCCAGTATGAAGGCATATGAGTCCAAGTGGACAGTGAAAAATTAATGGAAATAGGAGCATGTGATGACTCACAATAGTGAAAGCTCTCTCAGCATTCTGTTTTATAACCTTCATTATCAGGGCTTCCATGGGCCTTGAAAATTCTTGAGTTGGTACTTTGATAAAAATAAAATTAAACCATTAACTCTTTGAATGGATGAATATATCATCTTATAGAAAGTGCTTGGTTTCTTGTAAAGTATGGCATTTCAGAAGTGGTTTTGGCACTATACTGCAGTGTGGACTGTTGATAAAATAAGGAGTCAAGGTTTTTTTTTAATGTTTAAAAGTAACTAAAACTTCTTTTCAGGGCCACTCCACTGCAAAGAGTCCTTTATTCATGGTGACACTGCATAATTTCATGTAGCCACAGCTGAATTTTCATATTATTAAATGTATCCATGACTGGGCGATATGGCTGAAATCAATATCATTAATTTTATGTTTTAATATATACATTTTTTTTTTCTGATATTGATATCATGATATGGCAAATGTATGCAAAACCAAATCTTAATCAATCTAATTGATGTTCAATGCAGTGAACCGTGTGTCACTGTTAAGCATTGGATGAGATCTGTAAAACAAAAATCAGTACTAGAAGTCAGTAACTAACCAGATCTAACTAAACTAATCAGCTTATTTTGATAATTGAGTAACTGTTTTATCAGCCTTTCAGTAAAAATGCCAAGCATTCATTGGTTCCAGCGTCTTAAATGTTGGGATTTGCAGCTTTTTCCTTGTCTTTTATGATAATAGATTGATTGTTTTGGGGTTTTGGCCTGCTTGTACACCATAACTCAATATAGAGTTTATATAATGTGTATTTAAAATAATCTTTAGTTGCAGCGCTAAATGAATATTTTTGGGTTTTGGACTGTTGGTCAGTCAAAATGATTTTACGATCACTTGTGGCTTTGGAACATTGTAATTGAGCTTTTTCTAAAAGGTATTTTCTCATTAATTGACAAATATATCAAAAAAAAAAAAAAAACTATACATAATTTTAAAGAAACAATTGGGCGCACAGTAGGTGATCCATTTTATGTTGAAACTAGCAACAGTTTGGCTGGTGTGAATATAGATGGAAAAATTGTGATGTGAACATGAGCAGTGACAGCTGAACAGAAAAGACAAGACAAGTACCATCAGGAACACAAGCTTTATCAAAAATAAAATACAATATAAGAGATGGTGCCAACTATAGTTTTTAACCAAGCAATTTCAAAAGCATCACGATGATTTCGTAGCACCAAAGATGTCACCAAAATGAAAATAAACACATTGCTCTTGCAAATGACCACTGAAATGATAGTTAAAACTGACTTTTTCACTTGTTAATGTCAAACATGTCCAAACTCATAACTGTGTAACCTCTGTAGCGCAAAATTGCAATTTCTTGCACGTGATGGAACAAGACTTTGAAAGGCATTGAAATGTCCTTGAATATTATGTCTGAACAAGTGTGGGAAACCTGATAACATTCCTCAGAGGGTCAAAGCTGGCTGAGTCGGTTTGTGCTGGCACCGACACTGCCACTGGCTCTGCGATTAAGCCACGGGAGCCATTTTGGGGCTGATTATTCATGGTGCTACTGTACCGATGTTCCACTACACTGAATTCTCTCATTAGGTCATCCGGCTCTAAAGGCCATTAAATTTTCAGTCAGCATGAATAAGTCAGAGAGTTCTGCCTCTGATCATGCAGTGCGAACAGTCCCAAAACTCATCATAGGTGCTCTGCAAAAAAAAAAGGAAAAAAAACCCTCTCTCTCAGCACAGGGGTAACATTTGCTCAATTAAATATGTGAGAAGGGTAGGGGTTGGCGGCAGGGTAGGTTTTTTTTTAGATTTAAAGCCTAGCATGTGGTGCCAGACAGCATTTCCAGAAGTATCGATCAGAGGTTCGCTGCGGGTAAATGACTCCCAATGGGATCTCCTTGGTAGCTGGATCAGTGCCAAGCCACTGAATGTCTAACCGACTTAATGCAGATATAAATCGCCGTTCCAATCAAGGCCGTTTTATTTGCGGGTTTGAGTGAGGCAATACGTCACCTGCAGTACTGCACGTTTTCGTCAATAAAATTCTGTCAGATCCGTTAAATGCATGCTACATCGATGACATATGACTTATAATGTTTTCCTTCCAGGGGGAGGGAGTTTCTCGTTTAATTACAGTAAACAGGTAGTTGAAAACAGTTGCCATTTTGGGTCACTGGCTTGCCACAATTACTCATCCTTCTGGATTGCCTGTGAGCATTTATTATACTTCCCAGATCTGGACTGATACATACTGTGAAAAAGCTTGAGCAATTACCATTAATTAAAAATGAACACCTATTAAAGCTGCTATGTTAGCTAATGGCTTAAAAGGATTACCCTCCACTGCTTTTCAACAGATTGTTTAGACTTGTCTGACAACGACTCATTTACAAATTGAACAGCACGCCAAATAGAACTGCGAATGCAGTCGGCTAAAAGATTAAATGAAAATGAAAGATCAAGCGGATACATATACTGTATGTAGAGAGAGGAAATGCTCTACACACGGGCATGGTTGTAGGCGAGATTTGCCAAAGCCCTCTGCACAACAGAAAACATTTTTATTGGTGTTTGCTGGCGGCCAGAAAATGACCGGGGGAAAACAAAGACGAATGGAGCCATTGACTTCAAATACGACCCCTTGAAAGCACAGCCAGAGCCCTATCCATTGCCATCTATTATATTCATGAGTGTGACCTGTGGGGGGCGAGAGGAGGCTTGAGGGGGAGGTGATGGGCGCCCACCTGCTCCACTCAGCGTCTAAGACACTGGCTGCCAGGAGATCAAACAGGCCTCCTCGCTCCCCTCTGTCCTCCTCCTCTCTCCCCGGCACAAGTCCCATATAGGAGGCGACTGACCCACTTTTCCACCTTCCCTGTGCTATTACCTGTAGAAAATAGAGTGATGTGGCGTGTGTGTGAGTGTGTTGGCTGGGTGGGTTTTGCAGCACTGAACAAAAGCTTCTCATCTTCACTTACTGTACAGAGATGAAGGCGTAACGAGGACTCCAAAGAAGGCATGTCATTTCTTATCAGATATTATAGCATGTTAGATTGTTTTTCTAATGGTGTGTCATGGCCTAGTCTACATTTTGCTTCTGTTGCGGTTGATGTTAACTGAGCTCGCTCAGATCTGCTGCGTGAACGAGAGAGGGGGATCTCATTGGGATGGCAGTGTTGATTTGAAATCAACTAGACATGAGACAAATCTGCCAAATAAATGGATAATTTGCCCAACACTTACAGAACCCAATGGAAGCAGTGATACTGCATAAATTCCATTGCGCTGGTGTAAATTGTTTACAATCCTCAGGGGTGTATGGAAGGTAGAGCCATCGCTCATTGTTTTCACAGGATTAGATTGATATTGATTGACTCTGACAGCTAGCATCATGATACTAAGCGGCAGTGACCATTTTCTCTTTCGACCTGCTCTCTCGCTCCGTTGGCTCTTTTTGTCAGTCATCTTACCGCCTTCCTTTTCTGCCTGCCTTTACTACCCTCATAACATATACTACATTTTTTATGTCCTTCTCCCCTCTTGGTCTTCTTGCCTTGCAGGCCTCACATGGTGACTGAGTACATGGGCATCAGGAATGAGAGCTTTATGAAGATTGCTGCAGTGGGGACGTGGATGGGAGACTTTGTCACTGCTTGGATGGTAAGATCTCAAGTGTCCTAAACATTAGATAAGTATGCGTTCATAAAACGAAAGTTTTCAGTCATAAATCTGAATTTCATGTCTACTTTATTAAAATGCAGAAACATGAAATATTTATTAGCCATGCTCGTAGCTTGCTTTGGTTCACTAAATCGTGGTCCACAGAGGATGAATCCAAATTATTTTGGTAGTCCCCAAAATTATCATCCAACGCCCACAGGTCAAAAATGTCCCTTAGTACAAGACAAATATAATTGAAGAACAAAATCGAGCAGCTGTATGTGAGATAAATGCTCATGTTAAAGATGGCAGGCTAAATTGCTTAACATCCAGTCACATTAGCTGCTAGCTAGCTTTAGACATATTAAAATGCCATTGTTGGGACTTAAGCATGCTAATTTTTACATTTATGTTCATTAGCATTCAGCTCAATGCACGGATGTGGCTGAAAGAGTACAGCTTGTGCCGTGTATATGCTGTACTGGATTTATCATAATCACCAGTCTATATTATGGAAGTGCTTGAAAAAGTAAACAAACATGGATGCCTTACATCCACCAAAGTCTGTTTTCCAGGTAACAAAACCCAAATTTAATGGCTAAACAGTATTGCTGTATTGTCTGTGCACAGAAGCCAAGCCTGACAGGATAAATTGGAGATTCTCTTTTAGGGCCAAAGTACAATGGATTCACACATTTGAATAAGCTAATTAGACACAATGGCATTCCACCGGCATCATCTGCTCAGGCCAAATTTAAATTTTTTTGGCCCGCTGGTGGTAAACATACAAGAGTTTCTTTTTTTTTCAGATCACAAGCCTTCATTAAATAAGATATTGAAGTCATATAGAAGGTACACGGTGTAGCCATTCTTCACAAACTCATCTATTTTCTAGGTCAGGTGCATCCTCTCAACAGTTAATAAGGCACACACTTAAAGCCCACAGTGCCGATCCAGTTCAATCCGCTACCAAATCCATAGAGTAGCATGCAGTTTGATCTAAGAGGGGTCAGAGGAAACAATGAATGCCCAGGGAGGGGCAGAGAGTGCTAGAGGAGAAACCTACCTCTGTTCATTTGTCAACATAAAGTGAGGAGGAGAGCTCCAGCGGGAGTGGACTACCTGCGGTGGGAGGAGTGGGGCTCTGACACCGGCATGCACACAGCTGAGACAACTTGACAAGCTCCCTCACTGGTCACATTAGTATTCCACAGTACACACTGCAGAGGAAGAGGAAGAGGAGGAGAAAGAGGAGGAGGAGGAGGAGGAGAAATGTAGAAGTCTGGTCGGAAGGGAGATGGGCAAAGCAGTGAGTGAGAAGGTGAATCAGGGAGACGGAGACGTGTGTGTGTGTGTGTGTGTGTGTGTGTGTGTGTGTGTGTGTGTGTGTGAGAGAGAGAGAGAGAGAAAGTTAGGCCAAGGCAAAGTGCTGATTCCAGAAATTACTCAAGGTTTTTTATATTCGATTAATTCAACAAGGCACTTTGAAGATGACCTCTGTGTCTCCTCCGCATAGCGGATTTACAATGTGTCTTCACTAGAGGAACGAACAGGAAGTGTCTGTTTTTGCAATGCTGCAATGCCAGAAACATCTCATGGACTGCCTGATTCAAATCCTTTTCCCAACACGAGCTACAGTATCTGCAGTGAGGCGCTTTATTGACGAATTGACCTTGCCTCTGCAGCGGCTCCACACAAAGAATATAGTGGGGATTTTTTTATACTCTCGGGCATAAAATCCTCCCGGATAAAATTCTGGATCCATGTAATAAAAAATAAAATCAATTGATTGGTTTTAATGACATTAAGGTAGACAATGTTACATCACCAACTGCTGTAGTCTGTAGAAAGACAGGTACAACCTGCAGACTGTTTAAAAAAAAAAAAAAAAAAAAGTGTGCATTAAGTGAAGCCAATGTGGAAGTGCCTTAAACCTGCATTCTTTGTAATGGCCAACATTGGCTGGTTGCAAAAAGAACCTGACCCTGCTTCTCACCTGATTTATTATCTCAGTAAACACTTTCCTGAATGAGTTTATGGTCTCAAAATGGTAGTTTCATGTCTCCTATAATTGAGCACGATATTCATTTCGTAGATTTTGTAACATGCATGATAAAGCAGGTTATGCTTTAGGGCGGGACTACCTTGCTACCATTCCTGGTTCCGAATCCAAGATGGCGACGCCCAAAATGCTAAACTCAAGGCTACAAAACACCAGTCCACAAACAATACTACAAACACAGCATTAATAATGAAACAAGCCAATATTTATTGAAGGTGCCCACACACTCAACAGTATTTAATCACCGAGCATTGTTGTTTAACAGCAATGAATTAATATTCAAATTTAAATAGTCATATAGTCACGTTTCTCCCGTGTTCATAACTCTGTCTCATTTAGAATCATTAATCATTTAGATGAAAACTATGTAAAATCCAAATGTGTTGGTGAACCAGAAGGTGGATTGATGATCTCCAGGAGGTGAAAACCGACAGCTTCACTGTAAAACTGTTAATGATTGTTTTTTCTTTGTTGGTTCACATACACTACACGGCCAAAGGTATGTGAACACCCAAACATTACATCCATATGTGTTCTTTTAACATGTAATTTGAGCATTAATATGTTGCGGTGACAGTTTCCTGTCTTTCCACAAGATTTTTTTTTAACTTGGCTACAGAAATTTGCTCCAATTCAGACATTAGAACATTGATGAAGTCGGGTGCTGGTGTTTGGCAATAAGGCCTGGCTCACAGTTGGCATTTCACTTAGTCTTAAAGATGTTGGATGGGGTTGAGTTCAGGGCTCTGTGCATGCCAGTCACGTTCTTGCACACCAAACTGAAGAAACCAGTTGGTTATGGACCTCGCTTTGTGTAGGGGGGCATTGTTATGTTGAAACCTGAAAGGGCTTAAGCACACTGTTGTTTAAAGTATAACTGTAGCTTTAAGATTTCCCTTCAAGGAATATTAAGGGAACTTTATCATTTTATTGCTGAGAATTAGATGAGAGGATTGGTACCATTCTCATGTCTGCCCATTAAATATGAAACTACATCTGTAGACGTTTAGCTTAGCTTAGCACAGAGACTAAAAGCAGGGAGATAGCCTGGCTCTGTCAAAAGTTACAAATAAAATGTCCTACTAGCATCATAACACATAATGTCTTGTTTGTTTGAACAAAAATTAAAGTGCAACAAGTGACTTCCAGAAAGTTACTCCACCCAGCCAAGAAAAAGTCCAGGATCAACCCCCTGTAAAACCACTCCCTGTCATTTTTGCACTTCAGTTTTTGCATGGATGAAACAAACAATATGTAACCTATTAATTAGTGAGCTTTACATGTGCTGGTAGACACATTTTGTCACCTTTTACTCAGCCAGACTAGCTGTTTGCTCCTGTTTTCAGTCTTTATACTAAGCTAAAATGAACCCAGTCTACACCCAAGCTTCATAAGTAATTAGATATTTGTAAATGCACTTTCCTTTCTGTAGGTGACAGACATGATGCTCCAGGATCAGCACTACCCAGACTGGGGCAAAGCGGCCAGAAGGTTCTGGAAACAAGGCAACAACAGGATTGTTCTCTTCTGGTACATTCTTTTCATACACTGTGAAAGCATGTGCATGTTTGCCTGTATGTACATCCTACAGAGAGACACACACTCTCACACGCACACATTGTCCTTATATGGACATTGACTTCCACTCATTGTGGGCAGCCTAATCCAAACCCTCAGACATTAGCTATAACCAGTTCAAACCTTACCCCTATTAACCCGGACCTTTGAAAATGATGCTTTTCTTGACTTGCGTCAGTGTTTATACCGGAAACGGTCCCTGTCAGGATTGATAAATGCACACACACACACAAACATATACATACCCATACAGAGCACAGAAGGAATATATCATGCATTTAGTCATCTAGTAGGCAGAGAAATTGATATGAAGTTTCTGTGCGTGTCTATGTAGACTATCCAGCCCATTGCAGGGTTACACACAGTCAATAGCCATGTTAATCTTCCCTCACTCAGTGTCAGCACCTTTAATTAGAAGAACAGGGTGAAAATCAATGGACACAGCAAGGTTGCGGGGAAAACCATGGCCCTGCCTTTTACTTCTCGTACCACAAGCTGCGACCCTTAAATAACAGCTAAACAAATGCTGCAAACCATGTCTGATATGCCCATTACTAAACTGCCAAGTAGAACCATTCCCTGTTTAGATGCATTGCAAGACCAGTGCACGGTCCCAGCGGTGTTCATACGCCAAAGTGGCTCACTGCTGTCAGTCAAATACGACACGCGAACGCCTCCCCCGTGGTTCATTTTAGGGTCATAGTGAGAAGCAAAGGACGTAGAGAAGAAGATACGGCTGAAACAGTCTGACATCTGTTTGATATGTACACAGAGAGCTCAAGACATAGACATCTCAAACTTCAAAGACAGCTTGGCCTCTGTCTTTAACATTTCCTTTTGCAGAATTGATTCACCTGCGATTAGAATGCAAGCAGACGAATTGTCCTGACTTTTTCTGCAGCCCTTCATTTTATTGATGGCTGCCCCGACTTGCACTGTCACAATCGATGCCGGATTTGACGAGCCATCGTTTGAAATTCAGAGCTTGAAATATGATTGATAAATGTGTTGCTGGATATATTTTGTCAATGCACGCTGATGGGTCATGGCAAATTGTAAAGGACAGTGCCAAAAAGTTGGCACGCTGAGGAAGGATCCCACTAGGGAACAATAAAAACCCTCAAAATGTATCTTGAAAAGGGATATAAGCTGCACTCACTATCTGCAATGCAGCCATCCGATGCATGGCGTGAGAATGCACACAACAGTGCAGTAATCACTGGGTGACATTGGGACAAAATAGACAGTGGAGAATAATACTACCCGTTGTCATTGTGCCTCTCTTCAGATGGCTGAGAAAATTATCCAGTAAACAGTGAATGCAGAATTACAGCAATGTGACATGAACACAATTCGCAGAAAAAAGCGCAGCAATCACTGCATGCAGGTAAATGAAATATTTTAGCTCCTGTTAAGTATGTAAATACATGGAAATATGTATGCAGTAGGGTTTGAATTGCATTGTCTCTGCATCCACAAACAGACAAACAGACACAGTTTTTCTCTATGCACATTCATCTTCCTGGAAGCTTCATCCACTGCTATTATTCAAACCCAGGTAAAATTGTTGTTCAATACATTATTGAATCCCTGAAAAGAGAAACAAGTCGCACTTGATTTATCTATTCTCGCATTTTTGACGTGGGTGAGGAAGAGGAGCTGTTTGTCTTCCAAGACGTACAATATTAACTGTGTACCTCATCTAGTTTGAAATGTTAAATTGTAGTGAAATGTTTTTTCTCAAGGTCGTGTACTTTTTAAATGTGCGTCATTCATAGATGTTTTTCGTCCTCTCCTTCCGTCCACTCCCTTCCTATTCCCTCCTCTCATTCCTTTTCATTTTGTTCCTTTTTATTTCATTTCTTCCTCTCCTCTCCTTTACTTTCCTCTTTTCACCTCTCCTTTTATTCCTTCTGTACTCTCCTTTACTTCCTTCCTGTCCTTTTCCCTCTTTTCCTCATCTCCTCAACCTCTCTTCTCTTCCCTCCTCCTCCTCCTCCTCTCCTCTCCCTGTAGGTCAGTGCTCATCTCTCTGACGTCTGTGGTGGTTCTGGTCATCAGCACCGACTGGATCAGCTGGGACAACCTGAACCGAGGCTTCCTGCCCAGTGACGAGGTCTCCAGAGCCTTCCTGGCCTCCTTCATCTTGGTCTTCGACCTTCTCATTGTCATGCAGGTAGACCGCTCCCCCGTGGCCAATTAAAAAAAGGGAGCTGGGACGTCTCTTGGCTAACTCCACTACCCATCTTGCCAGTTCTCCTCCCTCCCCCCTCCCTCCCTATTCATCAATGGGGCACTGCGGCACAGAGCAGCAAGCGGGGCGTTTGATCACTCTCACTTGGCATGGACACAAACACACACACACAAATATATAGATATACAAACTGTTGTTTACTCCTTTACATCTCCTTTCTTTCACTCCCTTCATCCGTCTTTCCCAGACCTCAGCCATGAACTCCCCCTTTCCTCTCCTGTGAGCCTAGTTTATTTCCTTTAATGATGACTCCCAAGATTGGAGTTTTTCCTCACTTTCTCTTTCCCCCGTCTTTTTTTTTCCCACCCAATGTCCTCCCTCCCACAGGAGAGTGTACATCAATAAAGCTTGTGTCAGTGGCTCATGAATATGCAAATGTGTTTGTCTGGGCAAAAAAAAACACAAAACTGAGGAGAGAGTGGGAGAAGGCGTTTAAAAAAAAAAAAAAAAAAAAATTATTTAACAGCATTAGCCAGGTGCCAGAGCCGCCAGCCAATCATGTATGTGGTTTGACTGCGAGCCTAATTCAACACAGCCCCTCCAAACGCTTAATGAACATATTTCACGAGGCCTTGTTGGTGGGTATTAGAGGACATGTTGCAAGGCTAATATTTGGTATCCCCTAAATATACGTTTCTTCTATGTTGATTATGCTAATTACTAAGAGCCCGGAATTGCATGGGAGAAAATCTTCTAGTGTTACGAATACACCAGTCCACAGAAGCCCAGCTAGGACACCATTATAATTCTGTGGTAATGTGTATTAGAACAACTGTACCACTGAATGTGATTTCTAAACGTATTTATTAAAACAATTCATTATTTAAAGGAAGGCCTCTGGCTGCACTGGCCAGCAATTACTTCACATTGTGGTGTTTTTCCCATTCATTTACCCAATTATCATGATTATGCAGCTCAGCCTGCAGTATGCAAGCATCTCCTCACAGAGATGCTGGTGTCTTGCTGAGGCCAGCTTTTTCAGCCTCCTGCAAAAGCCACAGACCTGATGTGACATGAAGGGCGCACTCCCTATTTTGACATCTCCGTTTGACTCCCCAAGCCAGCCGGGACCTGTGACTCCCTCGCTCTTTAACTTGCCAGTAAATCATTCCCCACTCGCATGGATTTGTTTACGACGGGCCCTTCTCATTTTCCGCGCAATGTACAGCAAGCACGTTTACTACAGTTATTTATGCGTTGAGGTGGTCTGCACCGTTACATGGCCCGAGCACCGACGGCCGTCGCTACATTCCACCAGTCAATAAAAACTCATCTGCCGCTGCCCTCCCAACAGCTTCATTCACCTCCATGTTGGAGCACAGGGTGTCATAGTTAATCTCTCCCTTCCATGAGAAAAGATGGATGGTGTTGTTCTCAAACTAATTAATGCCCCAATTAATGACCTGTCTGGATTTGCCTTCAAGCTAGGTTTTAATTTTTTTTCATTGTTTTGTGTTATATTGTGCTGTTTCTCTGCAGTCTCCCAGCTGAATGTCAGATTTCTATGTACTTTGTGTATATGTAGGCTATATACAAACATTATATATACATTTTCCTACAGTAAATTGATGGCATGCTGATTCGCCCCACTTGTTTAGTCGTCTTATGTCATAGAGACTCATTATATTGTGGGAGGGAGGTGCATGGTTTAAATGCCATGCCTGTTAGTGCTATAGCAACAGCTACTGCAGCTATGGAAGAGGAACGGAGGACTTAATTAATATCCAGGGGGCCATCACCAAGCTGTTATTCTGTTCATAGATATTGGCATGGGAGACTCTGGATCACATGAGGATATAGTGAATACAGACATGTGGTAATGCGATGCAGCACGACCCTCTGTGCAAATAACAGGAACCGAAGGGAGATGCTGCTAATCTAAAAATGAAAATGCTAAAATGACGTGTCCCTTGGTTTTTTTCTGTAATAGAGATGACAGAAGCTAATTTGTGAGATGATTAAGTCAGCTCAGTACAAAGAAACATTTTTAAAACATTTTAATTTTCTTTGCCATCAGTCTGTGGGTGATTTTCATTAGTTTCATCTGTGTTTGCCATTTTAATTACATGCCTTCATAACAAAGCTAATTATACAGTTACAGTTAATGGACATTTTAGCACAAAAATGATGCACATTGTAATTGCAAGGACATCAAGGAGAAATGTATACTTTTTTTATTGTGAATTAAAGCCATTATGGTATTTACGTCCAATAAGGTACTCCTTAGTTACGCCTTAATTTATCTACATCAATTACAGGCCCTAGGCGAGTTTCAAGTTAGTATTTTGGGAAACAATTCGGTTCAGAAATTGGTACGTGTTTTATTTACTGTATCCTGAACACACACTAGCTAAAGTTCTACATTTCATCGCTGTTCAGCGAAAAACATGTATCTCTAAATTTTGCTTTTGGTTTTTCAGAGGAACTGGAGGCTTAACTTTATGAGATGAGAAAATTCTTTAGTTTAGTTTAAAATTTCATTGGATTTACTGAAAAATACATTGTCACAAAGCTGATCACAGCACTGTCTCCTAGCCCATGAAATGGTGAAATGTTTTGGAGATGAATGGTTTTTCACAGGACAGAGACATTTTGATAAAGGCATGCTCCCAGAATGCATCTCTTTAATTTCATTTCTTTACATTTTTTTCATGTGTTCCTTGTGAAGAGTAGTGACGGCTTTTCACTGAAAGTCACCAGGCCACCAAATATAACCACGTACTAGCAAAAAAAGCAAAGTGACACCACAGGGCACGGGCAGCTTCTAAATGTCAGTTTGTGGTGCCCGCTGATGTGTTTTGACGTGTTTAAATCCCCGTGCACGTTAGTACACTCCACAAGCCTGTAAACACACAGTGTAGTGTACAGTCTGCAGCGGCTGGCACCATATTTGACCTCCAGTCAGTGTATGAAGAGACTCCACTGAGAGAAAGTTCAGTGAAGTGTTCAACATCCAGTAAAGCACAATACATGGCTGACATTTGTCGTGCCGATGCGGTTATTTGAATGTGTTCAGTTTTCCAAAGCGGAGGCCACATTTTCACATTGGCAAGCTACATTTATATGACTGAATGTGCTGTGTGTGTGTGTTTCTTTTCAGGACTGGGAGTTCCCTCACTTCATGGGTGACCTGGATATGAATCTACCAGGAATGTCAACAACACATGTGAAGGTCAAGCTACCTGTCTGCAAGCGTGTCTTTAAAGAGGAGTATCACATTCATATCACAGGTACAAGCAGACACGAGTGCTGCATGCAGTGAACGGGGTGATCTCATTGTTTCATGACAAGTACCTCTAGCTTCCCTGAATAGCTGTTAACAAAGTAACACCCATAGTTATAAACTGATTATAGAAAGCAAAATTTCCACAAGGGAGACATAACTTTGGCCTAGTTCTGAATTGTATTGTGGATACCAAACATGCTCTTCCCGCTCCACTTTTCCATTTTCCTCCACGTGGAAAACACTTTTATGGTTAAACCACAGCAACCATTTATAATGCATGTATAGCTGATGAGGCACACAGGTGGCTCCACCGCTACAATGGTGTCTCCTGTCCCCTGCGTTCCTCCCTGGCGTGCGAGGCGCATCTCTCATCTTTCACATCTCCGCGTCTTAATGTTTCCACTGAGCGTGGAGTGTATTTCCCATCAGAAACCCCGTCGCCCCGGTTTCTCCACTTTGTTCCTCCTCGTGCGCACGGCGACTCACAACCATAAAGAGAAGGCAAAACCAATGTTCCTGTGCTAAATGTTAAAGCAGTTCAAACGCTCAGTGATTCGAGAAAGGTTGTTAACCCTAATGCATTGCATATCCATTAAGCATTATGGAAATGGCTTCAGCACGACGTGATTGGTTTAACTAAAAGCTTATTAACAGCATATCTCGGGGAGAGCAGGGGAGAGGTGTCACGTATACCCGGGGAGACATCTGCCTGCTATCAGTCAACCTGAGGAGATGGCTGTCTCATGGTAATGTAGTGATCTCGTTAGAAGATACTAGAGGAAGTAGCACCTGCAAATGGATCTATCTGTCTCGATGCGTGAGCTACATGCAAAAGGAGAGGGATTCCTGATAAATGAACGTGACAGCATATCTGTCCTCTAAATTTAGTTAGGAGAAGGCTCACGTTGTACATCAGTCTGCCTGTCTGTTCAATTATCTATACAGAGCTGCATGTTTATTTCTTGCCTATCGAAGATCTCTAGTCTAGTTTGATCTAATAGAAGTTACGCGTCTCATTACAGGTAAGTGGTTCAACTACGGTATCATCTTCCTCGTACTGATTTTGGATCTTAACATGTGGAAGAACCAGATCTTCTACAAGCCCTATGAGTACGGTCAGTATGTCGGGCCTGGCGAGAAGATCTACACAGTGGAGGAGCCAGAAACACTCAGGTACTTCAACCACAGCACGCTCACCTATGAGTGGCGCTCCACCAACATCAATCCCAGCACCAACTTAACCTACGTGGAGCGAGACATGTTCCTCCACAGCCGCTACGTCGGAGCCAGCCTGGACGTCAAGTGCCTGGCCTTCATCCCGAGCCTGGCGGCATTCGTCCTCTTCGGGTTCTTCATCTGGTTGTTTGGGCGATTTCAGGAAAGCGAGACCTTCACGGAAAACCAAGACAAGACGTATGAGAGGATAAAGAGGAAGTCGCCGTCGGAGTACAGCAAGGAGATGGGGGTGACGCCAGAGGAGACTCATGTGACCATGAGTGATAGTCTGAAACGGTCGGGAACGCCCATGCTTCTGTCAGTGGACGGACCACACTTTGGAGCGACGCCGTCTACGAACTCGACTATTTCCATGGAAACCCAAGAGACACATCCGAGCATTGTGATTGACAGCGCAGAGCAGGAGGAACCAGCAGTCTCTTTCGATGTCCACAAGCTCTCCCCGTGACCTCCTGACCTTCTGAAACTTTGAACTACAGAAGTGCGGACAGGCTGAAACGGGAGCCTCGCTGAGCTCGTCACCGGCTCACTAGTTCGTCAAGATCTTAAATTCACGAGATTCAGGAAAAGGACAAAGTGATTTTTCATGATCACCAAGCCAGTCCTGATTGCTAGTGCAGGTGTCTGTGTTTGAATATATTTTTGTAAAACAAATCTTTTTTAAAGCCTCTAAAATGGCACCAATTCAGATAACAAACATCTTTTAAACAGAATGCAAACTTTTAATTGACATGGTGCTCGCGTGGATTTTGCATTTTCATAATTCAATTTGTCACAGTAAACTACTTTGGTGCCTGTATAAGAGGAGTATTTCTACAGTCGTAACACTGCGGTCGGGTGGATTTTATTGTATCTCACCAGTGTTACAGCGAGACTAGTGCCTTGATGTTCAGATGCGTAACATATTCTGACTGTCTATGCTACAATAGGCAACAAAATGGAAGATGTCCTAGTTATGGTTTGCTATATTAATGTCTTATATGTGCTTTCGTATAATACGGACAATTGTTACCTCATATTATCCTCAGACTTTATAATTTTGATTTATTCTCATGTGACGTCTCTCCTACTCGAATTTAAATGTATCATTCCTGTCGAAATTACTTAATGATGAACATCAATGTACGCTGATGACCCATTCATATCCCCCTACTTGATATTAGTTGCAGAGATAATAAATGCAACGAGCAGAGATCAAATGGCAAACCAACAAGCCACCTCATGATTGCTCATGTGGCTGCTGCACCTGGACTGAATACCAACAGAGTCAGAAAGGTGGTTTTGCCCTTGGCATAAACATGCCATTGAAGTGCAACGAAGGCTTCTGCTCCAAAGCTCAGGGCGTCTTTATGTCTAGTTAAACCTTAAAGGTTTTAGAAGCAGTTATGCAGTCATGTTAAATGCATGAAAAATTATTTATTTATTTGAAACCTTATCCGACTATAGAAAAAAAAAAATGCAACTGAAGCCTGCAGCATTTATCTTTACACTGACTTTTGAAAGTGTTCATTGCCTTTTTTACACATTTTTGTTTGCTTCGCAGTAAAAATACCTATATTTAGGGTATTGGTCCAAAAAAGTATGCTCTTCAGTTATTCTGTAAATTACAAATACTATGTGAAATGTTACTACATTACAAACTATTGTTTCATATCGTACACATCATACTTTGCATAGAGATTTGACCAAAGATACCAAATGATTCAGTATTTTGAACACATACTGCTGCATAAGATGTTATGCTAATTTAAAAGAAATATATTCATGACAGACAGTGGAATAATATTATGTGCTCTTGCATCACTCTGCATTATAATGGACTGTAATGTACTATAATGTCCTGGAAACTGATTTCCAGATCCCAAAAATATCCACATCCTTTCTTCCCAATGGATGTGTTTGTCCACCCCAATCTTGACAGAATTTTACTTCAACATTATTTGCGCTCAAGGTAACGTAAGCGAGCTGTGCCACCAGAATAATTACACACTGCAGTGTTTCAGTGTTGAATTGAATTGAATCAGTTAATAACTTGATGAGGTAGAGTTTATTTACTGTATTTAAACAATAAAGAAACATAATGATTAAATCATCTTCAAATTTGCAAATTAATGATTCATTTTCCCCTACTTCTAAATAATAAATCAATAATTGAAATAAAATATGTAATCAATTTATTTAAAAAAAAAACTCTTTGTATTCTATTTACTTACCTATCATAATGCGCATCACAATTTATTTGTCTGCTGCTTTAACATTAACAGTTTTCATTTCATAATTTCAAGCCACACTCTGTAACTACTAAGATGTGGGTTATCTAAAAATGTGTGAACCTAAAGTTAAGTCCACAGTAGCAGCAGACAGGCCTCTGCAGAACCAGCTGCTATGTGATGGTGGGAGTCGGGCCAATCAGAGCTCCTGCTGCTGCTCCATGTGTTGGATGTCATTTAATTATTAGGTGGCACACTGATTACGTGTCTAACGTTTACAGTTTCCACGTAAGCAGCAAAACAGCATTTGTAAATATTGGAAAGATGGAATAAGGAAGAAGAATTATAAATTGGCAAAATTGATATTTTTTTTAGTTTATTAATACACCATTAAAATGTACCTTTAATCAATTTACTAATTTCATTACTATTTCAAATGTATCAATTTATTAATTGATTTTATGTCTGACACTGTGAAACTTAATTATTATGGCGGCACACTTGAGATTCCTTACTGTGTGTGTGTGTGTGTGTGTGTGTGTGTGTGTGTGTGTGTGTGTGTGTGTGTGTGTGTGTGTGTGTGTGTGTGTGTGTGTGTGTGTGTGTGTGTGTGTGTGTGTGGGTGGGTGGGGTTGTGTGTGTACATTGTGCAGGCAGAGGTGTCCATTTGTGTCTGTGAAGGATTTTTTTATACCTGATTGTGAGTGCATGGTGTGTGTGTGTGTGTGTGCGTGTGTGTGTGCACTGGAGGCTGTTGAAGTGCGTAGGCGTTTGCTACTACACTTGTTTTTGACAGAGGCCATTCTGTGAAGAGGTCAGTTTATTTAGCATAATTGGTTTTCAGCTCTTGGTTCTGTAATTATCCTTTTATACATTACAGCTCTACGAGGGCATTAGATATTAGTGTCTCACCAAAGGGCAGAACCTCTTTGGACTTGAAGGGGGTCTAATATGTTTGTAATGTGTTGTGTTTGGATTAAAAGTGATGCTTTTCTCCTTGCTGTTCATGCTGCTTTCACTGACTTATGTTGCAAAACTGACACATCCTTCAGTTCCTGTGTTTGTTTTTTTTGAAAGCAGGTGTAATCTCCTTTTAGTGTTTGCCCATTGTACTGTTCGTCTGTTGAACCTTGTGTTTCAAATAAATTAATACATTTGTTATATACTTTTGTTTTGAACACTTTGTGAGATTCAATAATATAATTTTTAAAAGGTTGCTGATTTATTTTATGTATTTCCCAGTTAGAAAAATTCTAGTTTACGTTTTTTTTCTATATGCTTGGGAAATCGTTGCCAAGCAACAGTGCAGGTCAAGTTTCTTGCAGCTGCTGACCCAATTAATATGGGCGATATGAGAAATTATGATACTATCTTCACAAGGACACCTGGATATGTAGCCTGCATACACATGACTCCTGGCTGAGATTAGTGTGAGCGCAGCCCTGGGCCTGTCCACTGTTCGATTTATGCCAGTGGGAAATAATCTGAATTTCTTATTTCTTTTGTGTCCAGCAGGATTTGTTTACAGAACATGTATGTGTAAGTTACAGATTGGATTGAAAAAAGTCTGAGGAGGGAAAAGTGAACTGATCACAGGCAGAAGTGGTTTAACGCAGTGGTCCCCAAACCAGGGTTGGAACCTCTAAAGGAGGGAGGGAGTGAGATAGGAAATGAGGAAAATGTGCTCTGCTACTGAAGACTTTTGGTATTATTATTATTATTATTATTATTATTGTTCTTTCTTCTAACCTTTTTTCTAATTTTAGCTCTTTTATAGCCACAAAGCAGGTGTGGCTTTAGGGATGCCAAATTCAGTCTGTGAAAGTGGTCACTGCACTTTGTCACAGGCAATAATACATTTGAAAACATGGCACAAAAACATTTAAAAAGCTCTGTTTTGCTACGTGGTAGTCTGTGGACTAGTTAGCTAGTTCAATCACTATCAGTTTTCTTCTATAATGGATGACATAAAATTGGATGGCACAAGTCTCAGTTGTACTTTGGATTTAGTTCTAATTCACAAATATAAGCATGCTAATGTTCTAAACTAAGATGGTGAATATGTTAAACACTGTGAAAAATGGACAGATTCACCATTTTAGGCCAACATTTAGTCAAATCAAATAATCTGAGAAATAGAACAGAAAAAGACTTGCTCCTCATACCTCCTCACTTAGCCATATGTAAAGGCAGGTAGATATTGCTTCCTTCTAAGGTAAAGTAGAGGGGTGAGCTATGAAAAGACTGGTGATGGAGCAGCAGTTAAAAAGACTGACCTGTGAACATAATACCACGGGTTTAATATCTACAGCAGTCCATCAGGGGCCATGCATCCTGTGAGGTGCAATCACATCCACTGCACCGAACCCTGCTTCACCACTCACTGTAAATGATCCCTAATAAGGGCACCAGCTAGGTGCATTTAATGCTGAATATAAAAATACTTTCTCTGTGGAAGCTGTACGAACACTTATGGTCTTACTGTTGCTTGTTGTTTGTCAGGGGAAATAATGTTTCATTGCCATAGAGTATTAACCGTTTGACTGAGGCCTCCTCCAAGTCTGCCATCAGGCTGAGAAATTGCGTATTGATTTTTGGAGGACCATGCAGTAATTGAGAGAACACATCAAAACCAGAGTTTCAAAAATGTTTGTGGGGTGTTGCTAACTGATGCTCATGTTGTGTTTCGGGAGTATTGACTATTTCCTCAATGCAGTGGATGCATTTGTGTTGGTGGCATTCATGATCGATTGCATTCTGCTGTTCATCAAATTTTTAAGAAGCTTCTTTTTCATGCCTTCCTGGAGGAAACATTTCACTTTATTTTCTATTTTCTCTATTCACATTTGAAAAGAAAACTGAACTGCTAGTGTTGTTCCTACAGCTAAATATATATTTTAAGAAAACAACAGAGAAATCCCCCCAGAATGGGTGAGCCTCAGCTACAGATCAACTGGAATCTCCTCTACTGTCTTTGAGCTATCCTCCAATTAGATCAGTGCATCATGTCCCGACATGGCCCATCACTCTGTGCTGACAGCTCCGTGACTCTTGGAGACCATGTGAAATTTATCAGTGCAGTCAGCCCCTGCCAGCTAGCAGGTCTCCCCCTCAGTCCTCTCTCTGAGCTCGAGATGGTTTCTGTCCCCAGTGACCACAAGGGAAACAGAATTCATCGCTCATTCCTTCTGCAGGTTTCTGATAGCTTACAGAGGAATGTGTAGATTGGATAAATCTCTCAACACATCCAACATCTCACTTAGAGGTTTAAATCCCCAAGCAACGGTTTGGGATAATGATGTCTGCCTCACCATTCCTCTGTGGGGGGATAAGGGATCTGGGTTTTATTTTAATTGTTCTTAAGTCAAATTAAGTGAAGAATTTTGTGGTGAATATTTAGATTAACTGTTGAATTGGTGAAAGGCTTGTAGCAGCAAGGACTTGAACAGCCAGTAACAGAATCCACTGTTGAAAAACCCAGCTACATTTTGCTATTAAAGTCTGTATTTATTCCATTTTGATTAGATTTTTGTACGTATGTATATGACCTATCCCACATGGGAAGATATGACACACACATAACAAAGAGAGTGAATATGTGTATGACAGAATAGAGGCCCTACTATATGATTATTATTATTGTTATAAGATATCTACTAGTATTCAATACATTTGTCTTACAAAACCTTGTTCTTGACCCCGCAAACCTTGCTGGAGGACTTTTAACCAGAGAATAATCACATTCTCTTTAAATTCTGCTAAATAGTCTCTTTTTCCAATGATGATATAAAGGGAAATAAGAAGGGTCAGGGTATGTTTGACCATGTCAGAAAGCAAAATTGTCTTTGTTTCAAACTGCCACACTGGAAGGCCGAAGGAGTCAAAAGCCAGCTGTCATAGAGAGGGAGGCGAAGCATTATCATTTAAATGTGGGGATAATGGCGCACATTTTCAGTCTCTCCTGGAGGAAACTCGCAGTGATTGTGTAATAGTTGTGTAAAGAATGGGGCTAGAGAGAAGATCCTTTCTCACCTCCACACAGCTGACCAATGATGGCATGAAGTGGGTGTGAATGTCACATTGTCGGCTTCAGAAAGTTACAGAAATGGTCAGACACAGCTCCCCTTAATCCGACATCGGAAGGCTGTGTGAGGGGGGGGGGGTTTCTGAAACCATTCGACCATCGCCGTTTAAAAGTCTACACCCATGCTAGACACTGTGTGAGACTGTAAGTGTAATGTTTACCATCTACTTGTTGACCACCTTGGTTAAGTGTGTTGGCGTGCTGGTACTTAGCAAGTTCAGACTGATAGGAGTGTCATTTATTTGGCTTCTTGTATTTTTTTCTTGATGAAAAGTCGCTGAGTCAAGTTATTCCAGTTCATCCTGAGGGGGCATGAGTGTGTGTACAGAATATTATGGCAATCCATCCAATAATTGTTGAGATATTTCACCAATAAAACAAACATGTCAACTTCATGGTGGCGCTACAGAAAAAGTCAGGAGGATTCATCATCTGGGAACCATGAATGTCCACACATGATTGAATGGCGATCCAATAGATTTCGGTCTGGACCTAAGTGGTGGAACAAGCCACATTGCTAGCTTAGCTAAAACAGACAAGGGTCACATTGCTTACATTTCTGAGCGAATCAGTTCATGATAAACGGTGGCTATCCTGATTATTTCTGCAGCCACAGTTAAATCTGGAGAGCAAATCTATAGGCCCAGTGGGACTGTAGAGCATCTGTACATGTCTGTGTTTTCATACAGACAAGTATGGCAAATTCAAAGCCACTTCTCCTTATTTTTGCTGAGGTTCTGTATGTTTGTGCATTCACTCGGACCTGCATATAACTGGAAACAAAGGCAGACAAAACACAGACTTTACACTGTAGTGATACGAGATAAATATTCTACAAGAAATGCTTTTAACTACGCTTGTCCTTGCATCTTCTCTTGTAGTTACTGCATAGATGGTAATTGGCAAGTCAAAACAAATACTTATGAAAACTTTTGAGTAATTGCGTGCTTCTGTTCTTAGACAGAAAGAATCTTGCTCCACAGAGATCTCTTTAACAGCGCAGCGCAGACCAATTAGAGCCATTTGAAGAATGGAGGATCACTGAAAACATAATGGAAAAAAAACTGTCATACGGCACAAAATATTGCATGCTAATGCATTTTTATCAATTTAAACTCTGCTAAGTAAAACTGACTTTTCTCTGTTGCCTTGCTTCACCAGCTACAATTACAATGATATGTGTGGTCATTAACAGTGAATATAGGACAGGCAGAGAAGTGGGCTCCCTGTGGGTCCAGGCATCTGTTGCAGAGGGTTCAGCACTGCCATAGAAAATTGAACATTTAGGAGCCAGCTGGAGGACCAGTCTGCCCTGCTGTGCCACCACTTCTCAGGTGCCCACTGGCTTCATGCCACCACCAGCTAGAAGCCACTGGACCAGAGCAGGCCAGATGGTGCCCTTGCCAACCTACGATCAGCCACAGCGAACTGTCCACTGTCCACTGCCTGTGTCCCCTGCCCTATCATTCAACTCAGGGATGAGTTTGGAGTCATGATAATCTGAGGTAAAAAGTTTTTGGGGGGGAAGAGAGGGGCAGAAAAAGCTCAAGTGAGCGGAGAGTGTGCTGGAATATAAATGGGCCCCTATTACGTTGTGTGTTTGTTAATGTAAGCAGCTGCGAGGTAAAGTCAGAATCAGTTGGTAGGAGAGAGACTGCTCCACAGGGAAATAAAGCCATCTCCAGGCTGAACTCATTTGTCCATGGCTGTGAACTGATAGATAATTATATTAGGAGCTTTAAGTGCTCTTCTGCGATACAAGTATTACTACTATCTCCAGAGGCACAGCACAAAGTAGGCAGGAGCTGAGTCTGTGCGCTACAATAAGGATAGTCCTTGCTCTGCATTCAAATATTGTGTATTCAAACGAGAGTTCCTCAATTAAAATCCAAAGCATGGCACCGCACTATTAGTACTGGATCTATGAAACCCACAAATTTGATTTCAGGCATTCAAGTTATTGTCTGATAGTGGGAGGAAAAATCTCTTAACTCAGCAGATGGAAACAAATACCTATTCAAAAGAATACACTTTTGATCTAGTATGAGTTAGTCGATTTATTGAGTGACTAGTTTCATATACATACTGTATAGAGAGTGGAGCCACAAAGGCTACACATATCCTGTACTTGTAATCCCTGATGAACGTAACATAAGTGCACTACATCTTGTGTTAAATTTGAAGGTAACAAATATAGAGGATTGAAAATATGAAATTTATTCAGCTATTATACGAGGTGGCTGATGAGTACAAAGGTGTATAAAATGAAGATGATGTTGACAAAGCATTCTCACCTCAAGGGCCACTTGAACATTTAGTTACATGGGAGCAAATTGAATCAAAGATGAGGTGAGATTAATTTGTCAATTTATTCAAATTGAAGTTCATTCTTGACTTTGCAAAGACTTAGTTTTGAATTGGTGGAATCTTCGATAGTTCAGGGATAAACGATGACATTTTTTCTTCTATGTACAGGTTTGGAAAATCAAGTACACTTGAGCTAAAACTAATGCAGTCTAATACAACAGTTCTGCAATGAATCAGTTTTTGTCTAAAATGTTTTTGAGATATATATTGATTCAACTATGATAATTTTGGAGGCTGCAGTTTGTGGTGGGCTGTATTGGATTTTACAGAGGGGTGCTTCTGTTACTTAGCCCACCTTCATTGGTATAAATGGGCTGGACAAAAAAAAGGAAAAACTTGTCAGTATAACACAATGAAATTCAGCAGCACCACAAACTGCAGCATTCAAAAATGATCATAAAGTTGAATCACCTCTCAAACAGATTTAGCAACAAATAAGGACTGTTGTATTACTGCATTACATTTAGCTTTAGGTGTACCTTATAAACTGGTAGTGTAGCCTTCAAACACAATGAATACTGATAAATCCCACTCATAGAGAAGCCAAAGAGAAGAATTAAATGTAAATGGAAATACTTTATTTCACTATTACACAATAACAAGCTTGGAAAGAAAATTTACAAAAAAGAGAAATGGAACAAAATGCTACAAAGCACCACATAATATAGACGACTCATAAATGTGGCAACGGAACCTTATGCTAACTGCCTTTACTCTATCTAAGGTATCATCATCATCATCACTGAGAATTTAGAAATCAGCAAAAATGTTTGGACATCAAGCACAGTCATGCCAGTAATAGTAATATCTTACAGATTCATGTAGCGATGGTTTGGAGTGGGGAACGGTGATCCTTAAAGGTTCACTCTAAGTGGTGAGACAGAACAAAGAGTGGGTTTGAGGAAACTGTAGTCCATCATCTGTTTGGTATGACATAGGTTTGCATTTGGTATAAAGAGGAGTTAAGGAGGCAGACGCGGGTCAGAGAGTGTTGGCACGACGCTCTCAGTGCTTAACATGCTTGAGGTACCAGATGGGTGTGGTTTACCATGTAGAATGAACAATAAGAGCTGGAAATCAGCAGAAAGTACCTGAAGGTTAACTTTGTACAACTGTCTGTATTTGACAATGTGATCTGTTTGAATTATCCTGATTAGTAACCCTCATCCATCTGGTTCAGCAGGCTAAAACAGATCCTAACAATGCAAACACTGTTTGACCCACGCCTGTGAGGAGGACAGTGAGGAGACAAAGGGGTGGTGTTACTTTTTTTTTTTTTTTTACATGGAGAACACTGTACAGGTGCCTTCAGGTCTGCCAGGACTAAAGGCACATGGGGTCCACTGAGCAACAGATGTGTCCATTCTGGAAAGAGAAAGCAAAGAAACACACGAGTGGATTATTGGAACTCTCAAACTCTTTTTGAAGCTCAACAGATAATATTTTCAGGTGGCGGTGGTGCTGCAGCACTCAGACTCAGTTTGGCATTTAGAACTCCTCTGGGTATCATTTTGGCACCAACTGATCCAAGGCGAAGACTTTCTACTGAGAATACAAATGTGAATGTTCTCACAGTCATTTCGCAGTAAACTTGGGGGACTGATAAACTCCCTGGTTCGCTTAAAGTTGGAACGCGCAGCACAGTATGTGCTAAATCACCAAAATGACCAAAACAGAATGTTATAAAACTGACTGCACCGAAAGCATCACTGTTCAAAAAGATTAAATCCATGTCCATGCATTTCAACTCAATGTAAATCTTTGACATTTTTTGAAAGATGGCATGAAGACATTGAATATTTATCAGCTTGTCCATTGAGAATGGCTGCTATCATTTCCTGTCAGGCAAGCAGAGACAAAATATTCCATCCTAGAAACCCTGGCGAGGGAGTCAGTCTTGGTGGATTAGTCCTAAAGCTGAGACAAACAATTTATGCTCACAATGGGTAATGAGGAGGATATTCGCCTGCATAGTTTACTTTCTCAGTGATTGTTCTGTGCCACAAGTCTTAAAACAGAAAACTGCGGAGAGCAGCTTTCTCTACCTGATTTACTCGAACCAATTAAGTTTTTTCTCAGTTTTCTACACAGGATATCTGAGGCTACATTGTAAGTGCAGCGTGTGCAAACTTGTCTGCTCTTTACACACCTACAGTAGCTGAGCCAGAGGACCGGAGATGTGCCGCTGACAGATGTTTGTCTGTATATCTATCTATCTATTTGTCTCTCTCTCTCTCTCTCTCTCTCTCTCTATAATGTGTTGTTGAACTATTCCTTTAAAGAAGTCATAGAATATCCACAGTATTCTTGTTAGAGCTATAAAATGGACATAGAGATCTATGATCCTTAATAATATCAAACCCAGACATTTGAAAGCATGATTCTCAAATGGAACATCACATCTCATTTGTTATGCTCTTTAATGTCCTGTCTTTAACAAAACGCAGCAGCTGTCACACGGGAGTATGAATAACAGATTGTCTCTCTCAAGGCGATTGTTGTCATGTGGAACTGTGTGTATTTTGGTTTACTAAATAGATTGAAAGTTACTCATTTCATTAAACTCCTTCGCTTTCCTTTTTTTTTTTTTTTGTCTTTATGTAATGCATAAAACATTTGTGTGCAGATCAGAATCAGCACACAAACAGCTGCATCAACACCTACAGACATATTTACCACCATGTGTAGTAAATGCAGCCATGAGGTGTTGCAGATGCACAAATTAACTCCACAATGCAAAGTCTGGGCCACAGTGTACAGTACTCCTTTTTTTCTCCTAACAGAGCACAAAGGGCTGTCATTTTTCCAAACCATTTTTCTTTGGTTTCTTTTCTACCACTGGGCTAGGTGAACTGTAAATTGGTGTTTCAAGGCTGCTGGTGGGGCTGGCACCCTACCTTGCACTGGCACAGGGTGCACTCGGTGCCATGTTTAATCCAGGAGGAGCCACTGAAGCGTGAGATGTTGTGCTCGTCCGTGCACGTCTTGGTGATGTCATTGCGGATGGTGTCAGCCTGGCAGGGGTCGGTGACACAGCGGGGACAGCACTCGCCTTCAGGCACCACAGTAAACTCACAGTCCACGGGCGGGCACGGCAGAGGCCAGCAGTCCACCTGCCCCTGCTGCGGAGGCGGAGAGAGACAATTTGAGATAGATAGACAGACGGGGAAGAAAAGGAGAGAAAGTTCAAAATAATCTCTGTAAATGTACTATTGCATTTTCCAGGACTAAACAGTTTATTCATGCAAATACACACATTTCTCCTGACGCTATGTATTTGCATGCTAGAGGGAGCGTTTCCACTTGATGAAAAAAAAAAAAAAAGTTGTTAAGGTGCCTAAAAAATATAGATGAGCAGAGCAATCTTGCAACACAGTCAGCAATTTTTTTCCAGACTACAGAGGTAAATGCTCCAACTCTTTAATTGACTTGTTCTAGTCCCGCTCTCTCATTGTTGTTCCCATATTGGATTTCTCTTGCTGCCATTTGCTACTGGCCTGAGAAAACAGGTCATATATAAAGATATATATTTTGGCCAACTCTACACATCCCATCTACTGCATCCTATATCATTCTGGCCTGACCCACTTCTGCGTACGCTGTCATCCATGAGAGTTTCTGCTTCACACCTACTCAGGAAATGAAATATGAGCTCAGACTGTATAGGTTTGAACACACAAGCAGACACAAAAGGCATACACACACACACACACACACACACACATAGACGTTGCAAGAGGCTCGATGCAAGTGTCCCACTGGGGATATTTAATATCACTGAAAATCGTCTGGCTCAGCATTTTAGAAATGTTGTAGTAAATTAGGCTATAAAGCACAGGCTCACATAGTACTAATGCCCACTCCCTGCCTGCATGTAGTGTGTAAACATTTGAAGTGGGAAACCCCCCCCCTTAGCAGCGCTCTTCGCTCGTAGCCGGAGGGAGGGATTGAATGTAGCCTCAGGTACCCGTCCCACACTGCGATAAGGGGCACTGTCATCTTTGCCTGCTTATGCAGATGTGACTTATGGTCACAAAGGAGAAAGCTTTGCTACACAATCAGCTTTTATTTGCCTTTTATACAACAACAGTGTGCTGTGGAAACCTGATCAACTCACAACTGAAGCCACGCTTTCATTTCTCTGGGATATTTAAGATGGTTATTATTTAAATCTGGCTTTAAATTCAACGTCATGCTATCTTACTGTAATTTAATCTTTTTGCTTTTACAGTAAGGATTCACTGTGTAGATCGCATGTTACAAAATGCCTCAAGGAAATTTAAACTAGTGACATTTGTCTCTGGCTGGTAATTAGCCTCCAGCACACGCTTTGTCCTTTATGCGCCTCACCCTAATATACAACCTATGGGTTCAGAAACACACGCTTCTTTGATCTTCTGCTGATTTAACAAGGTAACAAATCACAAGTGGCCCATGTGTGCACCTTCCGCAAAGGCCACATTCTTGATTTCAAATGATTGCACAGATAGCAGAGAGGGATTCACGTCTTGGTCTTGGGAGAATGTTTTGCCCGTCTGCCTGCTGTCACTGTGTATTTTAAGGCCCCTGTTGAGCCCGGACAGCCATGGCTCTGCTAAGTGTGGCAGCGTTCAAGGTTCATTTCACGTCCCTGTCACGCCACTGGAGCCCCTGTACGGTATCGCACAGCAGCATTCTCCCTCGGCCTTTCAAGTGCTGCTCTTTATGCTGCGTGGCTGGTGGTCGTCTGTTTTGCGTGCATGACTCTGTGCATCTTTAATTGAGTGCGTTTTATGTCTCTCTGTGCTATGCAAAAGCATAGAGTATGTGTTGCCATGGTGACGGGTGTGTGTGCATTCTCAAACATGTGTACATGTGTGTTTACACATGTATACTATGTACAACTCGTGTTTGTATATTGTACGTGTGTGTTTGTGCTCTGCTGCTGTGACCGGCGTGCCTGCATTCTCAAATGTGTTTGTGTCAACATATATAAGTGCCTACAGTGAGCATGAGTGAAGCCGAGCAAACCCATTTTCAGCCGACTGTGCCTCCCCGCTGCCTCTCAGCTGAGCAGTGATTCTCAAGCTCCTCTATAATGGCTCGCTGTGAGAGATCCAAAAAGCAGCCCTGAGGTCTGGGCATCAGGACAGCATTACAATGGCGAGAGGAAATGACATTGCTGTTGCTACTCAGACCATAAATCCGTCAGACTGGAGCCAGCTTATATTAGCTACTAGTGTGGCTGATCTTTTAAAGCAACAAAAGGAATGAAAGAAGAAAAAGGAGTTGTAAAGAGCTCGTCTGAGATCCACAGTGAAGATGATTTGTGAGTCATTGAACAGAAGGAGTGACACTGGTGTGGGTGTGTGGCACAGCTGAATGTGGGTGAGACAGGATGGTAGGCTAGAATGTAAAGCATGACATTTGCATTTAATATGCATATGGGTATGCGGTGAGAGGAACATCACAGGCCGGACAGATTTATTGTTTTTTGTCAGGTTTATTGGGAGACACTTGTGAAATGCTTCTCTGTTGTTTGAACAGCAGCACTGTGTAAACCTTGGTTAAAGGTTGACACGGAAGAAGATGAGAATACGAAGAAGATGCACATGTGTTACTGTGAAACATCCATGTGGTTGAAGACAGTGTTATTTGTTTTGTGAGAAACAGAACGTGCGTGTAAAGGACACTCAACACCGCAAAATGAAACGTGCTGCAAACCCTCATCAATCAACACAATCATACACTCTGCACAACCTTCTCAAAGCACACACAGATGATTCGTTACATCTACCCACTCTCCAGCCACACACACACACACACACACACTTACTTCTGTTCTCTTAACCTTGGAAATATTCTTCAATAAAATGTATAATTCCATCACACCAGACAACAGTGCAGAGGGTCATTTGAATTCTTTAAAATCGCGCTAATCATTCACTCCCTTTCTTCTGCCACAAGTTGAAAAGCAATCTTCATTTTCTCCTCCTCTCAGCTTTCCTATTCACCTCTTACTCCCTCCCCCTCTCTTGCCACAAAACTTCTCTCCTTGACTTTCTTTACAGAGCACATTTCTCATTCATGATCATTTCCATGGAGACTAGAGTATTTGTTACATTTCTTCTGCGGCCACTGTGGCACAGCGCTGAATGCTTATGTTTTTTCAGCTCTCACCGCACACGGCTAAAATCATCGGCTAAATTCCAGCAATGCAGGTTTCATATGGAACGTGTGGTGTATCCGTCCCTACTCACCAGGCACTGGCACTGCTGGCAGTTCTCCACCCATGTGTCCCCGCTGCCGTAGGTGAGCAGGCCGTTCTGGTGCAGACACTGGCTGCTCAGTCGAGGGTCGCACTCGGGGCAGCAGAACAGGTCGGCGTTCGGGTTGTCGCAGTCGCAAACCATCCTGCGGCACATGACTTGGCCAGCCTGAGCGGGGAGCACAAACACATATATCACATGAGCACAATTAAACATTGAACACAGGACCACACACAGGCATGAGCGCACATTTACATGCACGCATAGACAAGGCCATTTGTTTGATGGGATCATTAAACATGTATGTTGATAATAAATATTGTAATAAAGGCCATGCAGCCTGTCTCTGTTATTCAGTCTTAGCTCATACTGCAGGCAAGACACCACAGTGAAATATATTTTATAAAAATTGATGCACAGCGGTTCTTCAGGAGTTCCCATTCATCAGTGTGGTGTTTGAAGAGGTGCTACTTGGCTGTCTTGTTTTCTAGGAGAAATAAGGTGCCTTCCACATATGAGAACTACTGTGGGCCTCGACTGAAATCATTACCTTTGTCACACACTTCTCCCTTTCTCACATCTAGTGCTACGGCTTGAATATGTCGCTGTCTAAGCCCTACAGGTAATAAATGTGGTAATGTTTACTCCAGACACACATGACAACTATCAGTCAATGAATTAGATTAGTCCAGCAAGTATTTGTAGTATTTTTCAAGCAAATTTTCTCTGCTTCCAGCTTCCCAAATATGAATGTTGGCTTAGCCTTCTATTAAATCAAACCACATTATTTTGTTTGTCTTTTCTCATTTTATGAATATGGATCCTATATATGGAGTACATATTCAGAAAAAGGAAGGATACACACTCAAACATTACTCACATTATTCTTTACTTAAACATGTTGCAAATATTATATTGAAATAAACAATCTCAACAATAAAACAACAACACACGATCAAAATAAGAATAATGAAAGAATATACTGTATTTAAACCACTGGAGAATTCAGCAACTTCTCTTTTTTATGATGTCATTTCATGAGAAAATTCTCAAAATTCTACAGTTCAGCGAAGCCTCAACAGTGGCTTAATAGGTTGAATATTTACTTCAATATTTGTGATTTCTTTTTCTTATTTTCTGGCATTTTTAGACCTTTATCAGATTATTCTAAGAACAGAGATGACAGTAAATGAGGGGAGAGAGATGGGAATGACATTTTAAGGTTCAATATGAAGCAGGGACATTGCTGTTTACCAAGGTGCCGCCAATCTTATGATTTTTGTTGGTCATTTTAATTAAGATGGTGAGCTCATTATTGCTGAATTTCAAATCCGTGTATATTTTATATTATCATACAATATTGTATATTATATAGTGCAATATTTATCAGAATGAGTACTTATGAAAATTTTTTTTTACAAAATCCATGGCAAATAAACAGACATTTAATCCTGCATGTTTTTCACTGCCCAAATATTAATTTCAGTTGTGCACAGTTCTTTTTGTAGTTGCCACTTCTATTAAGATTTGGGACCACTTCAGTGCCCAGGAACTGCAGCGATACCTTAGAGTTTCTCTGAACTGATTACCCCCACCCCCGGCTAATTAAATAAAAGTATTTCAATTTTTGAAATGTTTCAGGAATTAGAGACCCCGCTGACTGACGCACTGATGCGGAAAACCCCACCCATCTGGAGCTCCAAGCAGATTGAAACAATAAATTATTTGCATATTGCATGACCTCAATCTGGACACATCCCAGTCTTTGTCTTGTCTGTGATGTTTGACCTTGGTTTCCCCCATCAGTTAGTAGCAGCTCTCCATCTAATATCCAGCTGTGTCCACCCACCTCCAAAACAATAACATGTTTACTCCTTTGCTCCTTCAACCGCTCAATACAACTAATTTTGACGGGCAGCTCCTCAATCTCTCAAATCAATTAATATGACTCATTTAATTAGGGAGCCATTTCTGTCCTGGTCCTTTGTAATCAAATGAATAATTTGCAGCTTGATCATTCACTACCGACACTAATCCGCTATAATCACCCTCCACTACTGCCAGACACTTGGCATTAGGTTGAAATGCAAAGTATGACTGCTCCGTGACCTGATAATCATGGAGAAAAAATATGTTTGGGATGATGGAATGAATTTTCCAGCTCAACTGTTCCCAGATGCCTTGTCACTGTGGTGTCAGAAATCAATCAAAACGACTACATCAAAAGTCTGAGTCGCTCTGGTAGACCACTGCTAAAAATCGCTACATATAGCTCAAGAACTTTAATTAAATTTCTTATCACAAAGGCATCACTGTCACTGTCAACAGCACTGTCACATGGGGGTTTATTGTACCAGTGTTTCCATCTGTACTCACTTTATTGTCTCCTTCCATGTCGACACATTACCCAACAAATTTCCTCATTTGTTTTAGAACTGAGAGCGGGTGTAGACAGGGGCAGCGTTTATTTTTGTATTTTCTGAGAATTTGATTAAGCTTGTGCAAATGAAGCATACCACTGCTTTCTAATATTTACAAATATTATTTGGCCCTAAGGGGTCCTTTTTTCATTTGTCTGTTCACCAATGCCCCATGTCACATGTTCTCCATGGATTTTAAAGACCTGCCACACTAGAAAGTGGCAGAGTCACTCTATTTATTGTTTTTTTTTTTTTTTTTTTTGCAATTATAGACTGGACCAGAAGTTAGTTTGCCAACTACATTATTAATTTATAAAAAACAAAGTGCAAGGAAAACAAGCCTAAAATGCATAAATGACATGCTTCTACTTGCAGAAAAGATTGAACTGAATACCGAGAAGTTTTAAGTTAGTTCAGAGGTTTTGGTGTGTGATAAGTCCCATCTGTGTTTTTAATTCTTTAACTCAAACCGGCATAACTGATTGTTGGCTGCTTGGGAGCAGTGAAAACAAGCTATAAACACAACACTGACGTATCATTTACTGTGATTAAGAGTTGGCTATTTACACATCCAGCCTCACATGGAGCATTAGCATTCATTTGGAGTTGTGTTTCTAGTGACCTGATAAATCCGAAGTCCAATATTCCCTCTCCTTTCAGCTCTGTTTTGGTCTCCACAAACTCCTGGTGGAAATATCTTCTCTTCAGTAGCTCCATTAAGTTAAAGGCAGAGTCTGCAGCTTATTTTAGAAGCATTTTTTGTTATATTTGTTGAAATTCTCAAAACAGCCCGACAGCAATCGACAGATGAAGTAGTTTGACCCAAAAAGTCTGGTGTCTGAGGCTGTCACAGGCCATCGAATCATTTCACTTTGTCCAAATGAAATGATTGGAAGGCCGACCTGCCTGTCTGCCTTAGTCCCTGCCTACCTGCACGAGTGAGCTGTAACTCAGAGCTAAAGGTAACGTTATGTTCATGACGGCTGTTTTGCTTGTATTTATATAATTGTACCATTTATCAGAGATGTTTATTTATCAAACTGAAAAGCTGAGAGAGGCTGTCAGTCAGTGGTTGTGCGACCCAGCGGCGGTAGCCAATCTTCTCATCACTGTCATGGACTCGTCCTCCAGCAGTAACATTAGTCAGGCAGCACTTTCTTGTATTGTGGGCGAGTGGCTTTGGAGGAAAGCCTGAGGGGAGGGGGTGGGATATTTTTGGTTGGATATTTTAAAAATCTAGCTTTTCTTGCTAGTTTCTTCAACTTTTCAGACTCCTGCCGCCTGTCATTCGCTAACATTGTCTACTCTTTGGTGCTGGGCAGGTGGCATACAGTGGCTGTTTTGCTGAAAACAGCTGCCTTTAGAGTCATGGGCCATATCAAAACAATAACAATGAAAGACACTGCAGTGCGCTGGAGAGCTTCCCGTGACCAGTTATCTACAGGTCCACCACAACAAGTGACCCTTTATATATTAACACATCATTCATTATATCACGCATCAGTTATTACACTCTTGTGCTTCATTGTTTTTCGAAATGTCACTGATTGGTTCAAGGGGAGCAGTATGGTTACAGGACAAAACAAGCTGACATTTGTTGCTGATTGGCCCTGTGGGGGACGGCATCACTCATAGGAAGGAACAGATTTACAGTTGCTTTGTTATTTTTTGTTTAGACACTTGGATAGTCGAGGGAGAATAAACAAAGAACAGAAAAGTCAATCATAGACCAGTTGGGTGCACAGGCACTAACAGAGAGAGGGAACTATATATGGAACTGGGCACATTTCTATCTGCCTCCCTATCTTTTTTTTATTATCATATCTATCTTTCCACTTGTCAGTCTCTGTCTGTTTCCAATTCATCTAGACCCGCTTTGGCTTTTCTCTGCCTGTCTCTCTCCCCCTTTTTGTTTTGTTCTCTACGTGTCCATCCCCCGCTGTTTCTTACCTGGCAGGAACACACGGAGCACCTATCACTGTCCAGCACCCAGATCTGCCCACTGTGCTTGACCTTGTTGTCATGGATACAGTCACCGGTGCAGTTGTGCCCATGTGGGCACCGGCAGTCGTAGCCTCCTTCCAAGTTGAAGCACACTGTGTCGTTGGCACAGGTGTTCCTCCCCGTCTTGCATTCATTAATATCTGCAGGGAGCACAAGAAAAGCGACACCGTACATATGCTCAGTGCAGGTAACAGCTTATGCATGGCTTGCGGAAATGGGGGATCTGTTTTATTATTCCCAATACGGTGACAAGGTAAAGGAGCATGTCCTCTCACAGAATGGTGTTTGAAGTTCAATATGTATCAATGAGCATCTTTGTCCTCTTAAGCAAGACAACGACCTGCTCCCTGCAGCCTTAAGTTGCTAAACACATGCACACAGGGTCGGTTCAAATGCAGCCGTCAAATGTAGCAATATAACATTTTTCAGATCCTTGGGGAAACATACAGTATTCAACTGTAATGTAGCCCAGAAACCTACTTTTAGTCAAATTATAACTTTGCTTTGTGAATCTCAGACAGGTTCGGATTTTTGAGATTGCCTTTAATGTGCGATTTTTCCTGCCTCTCCCAAATCAAACTGACAGCCAAGATGGGGTCAACGAGTGGAGCAGCGCTAGCACTATTGTTACAGGCAATGCTTCAATGTTACTGTAGATTGAAGGTTTCTATTTTGACAGCTGACACTTCTCCTGACAGGCTGTATCAGAGAGAATGTTTCCAGAAAATGAGCAGGCTGCAAAAAGCAAACCGACATTTTTTTGGGGAAAACACACTGATAATGACATACCTATCCAATCATACCATTACTCACACAAGTGTGACAAAGCATCTTATTCTGTTAAACAAAAGTTGAGTGAGTTCCTGATGGCGGGTGACTCACATGTCTCCACATTCAGCCTAATAAAGAGGCACAGTTTTCAGTGCTTGCTTGTGTAATGTGAGCCTTTCAATCCTTAAGCTAGAAATCAAAGAGAAGACTGTTAAATCTGTCACCGAGATATAAAATCTGGGGCCATTCAATGGAAAATTAAATTTACGTTTTAATTAATGGGGCACTGTGGAGCTATAAAGTGCCAAAAAGGTCATATTCTTGTATTGCTAGTGAAAAAACTCTAAAGTTTGAGGTAAAACTAAATTTATTAGCAAGCAAGTGCCATATCCTTTTAAGCAAGTTTTTACATACAAGTGACATAAAATTTCTGCTGTTTTCATTTCATGACATGTACTTTAACCCACATATGTCTATAAGTGTATTTTTTTGTGATAAAAATTATTTTCTGTCCCACACCAAATACAAAATGCAACTTATCCAAGTTGCAATCCTTAAATCGGCAGGGAATTCTTTCACCATAGTATTTAATATTTGTGCAAAGAAAGTGAAGGTGGACCACTCACCTACACATGATTCCCCATTGGCAGAAAACAAGCCGTTGTCATGGTAGCCATCACGGCACTCGCAGTGGTACCAGCCGGGCAAGTTGACACAAGTGGATTTACTATCACACTCGACAAAGCCGTCTGCACATTCATCAATATCTGAAGAGAAGAGAAGAGAAGAGAAGACAAGAGAGGAGAAAAGATGAGCAAGAAGACATCATACACAGACACAAGCATGTTGGTTTCAGAATATGCTCTTTACAGTGAATGGGCTATTGAGTTCCTTTATTGCCTGGTAGGCATTTACAACAATGATGATTCATAATTGATAAAAGAATGTGTCGAGAATTTGAGTGAATCTTGTCCTTAGGCTTTATTGATCAAGCATAGTTGCAGAGCTAGAGAAGGACATCTGTATCAATAAAAAATAGCTGAGAATGAATAAGTCTGATATAACAAGCCTATATTCTTAGAAGCCAGAGATTTAACAGGCTTGTATTTTGAAATAGCAGCCAAAATCGTACACAGTCTAATCCTCCGACACATGGAGGCAAACAGATAAATCCTGAGGTGTGCACACTGCTATTAAACTTTCCTTGGACATAAGGAGTTTTCTATAAGGTGACGTGCAAAGAAGCTCTGCAAACGGCTTTGACACACCTTCCAACACATCCTGTGGGTGGATGTCAATAAATGGAGCTGATGTTTGTTTTCACAGGGCTCAGCAACAGAAATGTCCTTGACTCTGCCTCTTTCCTCGGCTCGTCTTTGGCAAAAGTGTTTTTGTCCCCCCCGTCATTCTCTGTTTGTCTATCTGCATTTCTTTGTTTCTCTTTTTAATTCTCTAACCCCTCTTTCTATTTACAAGAAACATTTACAACAGGCTAACATTAAGCCCTTTTATTTCAACAAACAGCTCTTCCTACAACAAGCAACAACAAATCCAATATTATTTTCAACAATGAGCATAATACACACAGAGAGACAGACCACTCTGATATTTCAGCTAACATTTAATTAAACTAAGGGCCAGGCCCACACGAGAGGAAATAAAGCCTGTTATTACACAGTAGGGCTAAATATGTTAGGCCCAGACACATACACCATGATTAAATGTGTCTGCATAGCCAGTGATGGCTTTTTTATGATTGTGCATGATGCATGATGCTCTGCTCTCATTATGAAAATGGCAGTGTGCCGTGTCTGACCTTCTCCACGACTGCCTGCAACAGTATCCCCCATAGAGCGTCAGGCAGACGGGCTCATGGTCCCCCACCGCCCAGGCAGTAATGGGATTAAGATCTATTGGCTAATGAGCCCTCAGCCTTTTAATAGAATTTCTGCAGCAGATTAACCGTTGATCAAATGTCCCGCAGATTAAGGCCTTATCTATTTAAAAATTACCCGCATTTGTCTGACTATCAGGTTTGCTAAAAACTCTACAGAATATTCCTTTTTTTCTGTGTTCCATACTGGCCAGGTTCAAACAGCTCTCCCTTTCGATGTGGCAGACTTTAAAGCGAAAAGACACATTTCGCTAATTACATCAGTTTGGTGAGCAGAGCACCTCATTTTCCCCCCTTAGGACAGCAATGCTGGTTTAAAAGGACACTGCTTAAAAATCATGAGTCTACAGCAAATAGTATAACCAGCCTATCTTTGAAAATTAATATAAATTCTCCCCACTCTTGAGGAGAAATATCCAATGCTCTTTGTTGCCTGTGAATTCCAGTGTGATAAAAGCATAGGGAGATTTTTTAAGGGAAAGGCTGGATGAGGTATGCATATACATAAAAAAATCAAGCTGGATTGGTTCAAATCATGCTCTTCTCCCCGATAAGGCAATATGAAATTGTTCAAAGTACAACTGAGTAGTCAGATACTATTTATAACAGACACTGATGCTGAAGTAAGTCTAAAAATATGCAAATGGGTTATTTTCAGCCAGTTTCATTCAGACCTTTTAAAAGCTTGACTGTCTGGCTATAACAACAGAGGGTTACACCCTCGACAAAAGATTTGTCATTTTCTCTTTTATCTGAGCCAAACCTGTCACCTACAATTACTGCGCGACGCTTCTTGCCTGCTGTCAATTCAACTTTTATAGTGCTGCGGCGTTTGAGGACAGGGAAACTCACCGTCGTCGCACCTTGGACTTGACAAAATTGAACGTGCGAGTTGAGGTATAGCTGGAAGACAACATGTTTGCAAAAGCCTCACCTTCTCTTTTATCATCTTCGTGTAAAGGATAATGGAAGATCATTGTAATTAAATCATCAACAATAAGGCGCTGTCTGGAAGCTCTGTATCTACTGAATCATGAGGCCACTGCTTTTGTTGAATCACAGATGGGTATGCTGCAGTATTTTCACTTTTTAAATCACGTCGTGTTTTTCCTCTCTCTCCACTCTTGAAAAAAAAAAAAAGAAGAAAAGACTACACAAGCAAAATAAAATCTGTCTTTCTGTCTCTATCACCCAGAGAGGTCAAGGCCATGGAAGAATGGTTATTTTGAAGTTACCTTGCTGACTGAAAGAATGGAGACAAATAGAGAAGAATACCAACACAAAGAGAGGAGGATGAGGATGAGGTAGATGAGGAGGAAGGCAGGCATAAGAGGAAGGAGGGCTTGGAGGAGACAAAGATGAGTAGGAGGAGGAAGCAGGAGGAAATGGAGGAGGAATAAGCAAAAGAGGAAAACGAGGGACGATGAGACAGACTGCAGTTATCCTGCTCGTTATCCTGAGTGGCAGCCTGGTAACAAGGGCTCTATTAAGGCAGCTCTCGAAGGACAAAGTGAAGAACAAGTGGACAGACTTTCCTTTGCACCCTCCTGGGCTTGTTATGCCACTCTGGCATGAACACCCCCTCCTCTCTTTCTTAATCCTCTGGCCTCACCTTTCCATGTGTCCCTTTTTTACTTCGCCTGTCTATCTCTGTCTCAAAGCTGAGGCAAAAAGAGAGGCGCCCTCATCATCACCTTTCCTCATCCCTGCAGTTTGCTCCCTCTGAGCAGAAAAGGGCCAAGTTTAGAGTTTACACCAGCCTGCCCTCGTCTCTGCATCCCTTTCATTGTACCTGCTCCCGCCAACACCCTCACTTTGTCTTGCCTTCCTATTCTAATCCTGGACAGGAACACTTCTTTGCTTTTATCCCTTCATTCTTTCCTTTCACCACTGCTGCTTCTTTTTGACTGACAGATAGCCCTAAGGGCTGGGATGCAGTGCTGCTGCCGCATGTACATCCTATGTACAGTAACCTAATTCAAACTGATTTCCATTTCCATAGAGGTGTACCTGATAATCCTGATAGGCTCCAGGAGGAATCATTCAGAAACATCTCTGCATGTCAACTGAACCTTTCCAGCTGCTACGAAGACAGGCGCCATTTGACAGTAAGTGGATTTTAAAATGAGCTGAATTTCTCATGTCAGATCACGTTTACAATGATGGCTGAAAAAGGCCTACTGAACCTATAAGTCAATAATAATGTCTACAATACTTTTATTGGCCTGTACATGACGAAGCGATGAGGCAAGAAATGGATTTCAGATCGCTGCTCTTTTTTTGTACAGTAAAAAGCAACTGAGTGATTGTCACTGGTCCTCAGTCTTCATTAGGCAAAAGAGCAAACTCAGATTATCAATCAAACATCAGGAAACCTGAGGCAGATTGAGTTACACACTGGCTTCTTGAAGATGAAACAGACACTGAAACACAAATCCATATCTGCAAGCACTTGAGTGGGAGAGTGGATGAGTAATCATGGTAAATTGGTAACAAGCCCTATGAACAATGAGTAGCTGCAAGTGCATACAGAAAGCAATCACTGTATCACTTACCTATAGCTGCAACATTCCTCCACCCTTTAAAGTACTCACACAATCACTTTTTAAAAAACTGCTTTTTGCAGTCAAAAACATTTAAAAAGAATCATTCTGAAATTCAGAATTATTATTATGATTATTATTATTATTATTATTTATTATTATCTGAGACACAATGTATATAAACCTGTGTTGCTACCTGTAGTTTATAAGCCCAGCAGTACATTCAAAGCTGCACTAATCACTATATTTATATTGCCACAAAAATTGTAATGTGGAAAAAGAATTCCTGTTCCCCTCAGCTTTTCTGAGTGCTTTTAGCTCATTGTTTTGTTTTATATGGCTGCAACTTTACTGTTCTGGTTCAGTCCAAACACTGTCATCAGCGTCATTTCCTGCTTTGGCAGCCAGTAAAAATATTTTTAGAGAAGAGGCTCTAATAAACACACTGTGCAATACAAATCCAGCATCAAACGGTTAGTGCTGGGGAGCACAGCGCAGCATTTAGCAGCTCAGGAGCCAGATATTTGTCAGGTGGCCAGAAAGATGACAAATTAATGGTGATGATACTCCGTGTCTCCTGTAAAATAATGCAGGGTTAAGGACAACGTCATTTAGCATCGAAACTGACCAGACTCGACATTTTGCACTTCAGTGTGCTTCAGCTGACTCGCTAATTAGCAAGCAAGCCCGCAAAATTATGTTAGCAGGGCACTTTTCAAACTGGCACTTTTTGTGTCACATAGCAGGACGCTGTCTGGCTGTTAGTCAGTGTCACTGTCAGTAAATAATAAGGGATTCCTGACACTTAAGACAAAAGACAGACACTATGTGCACAGATAGATAGATTCCACCATGAAACCAAAAATAAATGAATTAAATAAAATAGAAGATTTTTTTTTCCACTTTTGGAAAAAACATAGGAAGTGTAATTCACACGGCAGGTCAATGTGCTGCAGCAGTAAAAAACATGCAATTTAATTTCTATTAGGCTTCAAAGCAGTGTAGCTGTCCAGTGCCCGGTGCAGTTCACTGCACTGCAGCGGCTACAGCAGCAAGTTATCCCGGGGAGATGTGTCATTTAGGTAGAAGCAGCAGGTTGCGCTCAGTTAAACGACAGCTCCAGCCATTAGCAGGGCCTAATTAAGACACACTAATTACGAGTGATGGAGTGAGTGCTTTGTAAGGCCGTCTCTAAATAAATAATGAATACATAATCACTGTGCTTAAACAAGCCGCTTGAGCTTAAACAGTCACAGGCCCCCAGGCCTTGTGGGCAAATTGTGGAGCAAAAGAGGGAGAGAGGGAGAGCTGCAGCAATGCATCATGGGAGCTGTCAAGGGGGCGAAAAAATTAATATGGTTTTAAATATTCAGTACCTGTGTCTGAGTGTCACGGGGGAGTTCGCCCAGGGGAGACTTCAACTATGAGGTTGTGATGTTTTTCTTCCATTATCTTTACCTTCGTGTAATAAACACTGTGGCCCTGGCAGTTTAAAATGATATAACAACATCGCATCAACTACTGCAAGGCCTATTTTTCATGCACACATAGCCCAGTAGTAGATAACCTACTTGTCTACTTATCTTATCCACTTGTATCTGTTAATAAAGCTGTTCATATTCAAGTATGTCCTATTTTCTATATATCTTCCTGCTCTGGCTGTTTATCTATCTGACTTTCAGTCTGCCAAGTTTTTGTCTGTCTAGTCTGTCTTTTTGTCTAAAACTCTGACAAGCCTTTAATATAAATGAGGTCCGATGGAACAAATTGTTTGTCTGGCCCCTTTCAGCTCTCTGTCCTAGTCAATATGCCAGCGTGACCTCAGGGCTCCATGATCCTCCTCCTCCTCTCACTGCCTTCAAAGTTTCCTCATGAGCTTGCTGGCCACCTACCCTCCTCCTCCTCCTCCTCCTCCTCCTGCTCTTCCTCATTGCTATTTTTTCTCTTCCATTTTTACATCTCATCATGAATCACCTCCTTTTAACTTCCCTTATTGCAACCCCCTTTTCCTCCCCTCTTATCTCCTCTCATCTGCTGTTACCCAGTAATTAAATATCCTCTCCTTTCTTCGTGTCTCAACCGTCTTTTCCTACATATGTCCAAGATTTTCTCTTCCCTCCCTCACTCATCTTGCTTCCTCTTTTCCTCGTAGAATACTTCGAAAACTCAGAACATGAAAGCTCTGATGAAATGACGCCGTTTCACTCTCATAAACGGAGCATTCCCCTCTTTAGATCACTTCTCTTTACGAGTGTATCACTTTGGAAGAAGTAGCACACTAAATGATCACGACTGGAGACAATGAAAATTTTTCCTACCAATAAAACATCAATTTACAGTGTAGGTGTAATGTACCAGGGCCCCGGATGGTGCTCTTGAACATAACCCTCCAGGAGCGCGTAGGAGTCACAAATCTAAATTGCATCATTAACACCGAACATAAAAATCTTTTATCTCTCTCTCCTTGTCCTTAAAGAACATTGTTGATGCTAAACTACCCTCCCTGTGATTCAGCACGACTGATTAAAAGTGCTCGTGAGGGCTTGAGACTGCAGATGAACTGAAAGATGAAAGGGAGAGGTGTCCAGCCACAGCATCAGATCAAATGCCCCACTCCTTTGAGAAGCCCACAGCGTCCTTTGAGAAGCTAGCAAGAGGCCAGCCAAGGACAGAAGAGATGGCCATTAGTTACAGAACTGACAGCACGGTGACAGAAAATTTTAACTGGTGGCCAAGCACCCTAACAAGCTTAGAGGGGCTTGAAAGGAGAAGATAATGAGCTGAAAATAAAGGAAACACTAAGGCTGCTTCCCTATTCATCTCATAGGAGAAGTTCAGCAATTCAGTCAATAAACGCATCTGAGGCAAAACAGAGGAGGATGTTCACTGATGTTTTGTCCAATTATTTCATGCTATGGGCTCTTAAAAATGTCTGTCCTAAAAGCATCCTAATGCTACAATGATCATAAATCCCTTGTTATGAATCTCCCATTCTCCTTATATTTCCAAAAAGCATTGTAAAGACTCATAGATGACATGTAATCATTTAGTCTATAGTTTAGCAAGACCACTGAGATATTCTCTGTGTATAAAATTGTGTTTTATGCAATATGAGTAGAGATCTTTAACATAAACAATAAATAAATAGCCCTACAGGCTAAGATAGAGAAAATGGACATGAAAAAGGATCATGGGAATTTATTTGACCTGCTTCTCAATTAGATATTCATAAAAGTATTGATTTGCATCAAATGGCTGTGAATTGTGACTGATTATATCTGCCAATTTCCACTGCTGTTCTCTTCATCATAGGTCATTTAAAAAGGCACCCAGAGCAATAACATTCAGTACAATTTTCACAATGATGACCACAGTTTGGTGTAAACTACTGGATTCTGGCAACATCAGTTACTCACAGGTCTAAAATATCTTTAGTGTTCATTGCAACCTTGAAGTAAAGGGATCTTACGTATGTTTAAGTGCCAATATGTTTGTGTCCTTGTGTTTTGTTTTCTCTTTCAACCTCTCCTCTTATTCTATTCTGGTGCTTTTAGTCACCTATGTGTTTTCTTGGTCCACATAATTTGGGCTTAAGTGCAACGTCTAGAGGCTAATTTGTTTGAAGTACAGCATGTTTACTTTCTTACACCTCCATCCAATAATGTGCATCATATAAAACGCTGCAAGCTGCAAGCGCTGATTGTTTACTTTAAGTTAGTCCACATTTTCATCATGTATTCAATAATTCTGTGTCCTCCATTGCTTTATGTACCTTTAGTATCTATAATAATTTATGTTGAGTTACTTCAAATTGTACCATGCACCATCGAGGGCCAAAGTTAGGGACCTCTCTATAGCTCTACTGCTCTTAAGTGCTGTCTCCAGAAATGCATGCAAACATTTGTGTATAGTGTCCATAGAAATGATCTTAAAACTTCTAAAAATCCATATTGGGAGACAATTGATGTAACCTTACTTCTCTGCACTAAATGAATGTAATAAGAAAAAAATTACTTGCAACACAAACCAAAAATAAAACGGAAGACAAAATGGAGTTCAGGTCAACTTCAACAAGACACAATGTGTGTTGATGTTACCTCATCAGAGGAATTCAGTTATAGTTAAGTGATTAATGACACAAAATAATGAGTTCACTATTTGCCATTGGGGCACTTGTAGGTAAAAGAAACCATCAGAGCCTTTAACAGAGACATGAGATGTTTCTTAATAGCACATTTTCATTCTGTATTTCACCAAGCCAGGCAAGAAAATGGACGTCCATTTAACTGAAAAATAAACCTAATATTCCAGCATTTGCCCATCTCTCACACAAGCCATATAAGGAAAAGTGCTAGCCTGGGGTTACAATATTGACTATGCAGCATGTTCAGGGCACACATTACATGGCTGGCCCTGCGTACATTTATATCCATGACTGAAGTGTATGTGCCCCGCTGCAGCTGTATCCTGCATAATTCATGATGTGTCAGAGTTCTCCACTAGCTGGTGTCTGTCTGTCAGCACTGCGTGTCCCCTGTCCCTCCCCATCTATTCCCCCTGAATGGTAATGACAAGCCACTGAGCACACACATACAATCACTAAAAGATCATAACACAAACAGAAAACAGAACACACAGCCAAATGCTCGTACGATTACGCATAGATTCACACAAACTCACACCAAATATTACACATAGGCACACCACAACACCCCAACGTACAGGCTGACAATCTGCTAGCTGTTAGCGTCTTCTCATACGTAAGTGTGTGTGTATTTTCATAGGTATGTGTGTGTGTGTGTGTGTATCCGCACCGCCTTGAGGAGCTCCCGTTCGGTGTCTTATGACAGGCCGTCAGTCTGCCGCTGCAGCACAAGAAGTGGTGGAGTCCCTAGGGAGGCTTCTAAAAGCTCACAGAGTTCTGGGGGTGGGGAGCCCAGACTTGGTGAAAGCTTTTCCATGTTCATTCACCCTGCTCTGCTTCTCCTCCTCCTGCAGCACAGACTCCACTAGCCTCATTCCGCATCCAAATGCAGAGAAAACTCACTAACCCCTACCCTCTAACCACCCATCCCTTTCTTTACATTTCCCTTTCCATCGCCGCATCTGTCAGTTTTTCCCAACATCTCTGTATCTTCCTTTCCACTTCACCTCCTCTCACCCCCTCCCAGTCGTTACCTCTCTTGCCTCTCCCTCCTCGAATTTTGCATCTGTCACTCTCCCGCTACATCTCCATCTCTTCTCCCCAAACTACTGGTCTCACCCCCTCCCCCCTTCCTCATCCCCCTCCTCCCCACCAGTAGAGCAGCATATCCAACAGTACATTAACCTCCATACATCTTTGTGAGCTTCTCCAGTAGACACTTCCCTCACTGGGAGCTCCTGTCACACACAGTGAGAAGGACACCCCCCCACCATTCGCACTGAATGACTGGTGAAGTCTCTAAACAGTGCCAGAGGCTTTAGCCCTGTAGCATGGAGCCCTGATGGTGGTCTTGGACTAGAAACCACAAGAAAGCACATGAGGACGGAAGCTGTCACAAGGCTGACGCGAGCGAGATTGGGAAGCAGTCAAACTGTGGGTTGGAAGAGAGGGATAGACATGCACACAGAAGCGGCAGCTGTGGTAACAAACATCTTGTCGCCTGAGGCGCTGGGAGCGTGCAAGAAATTCAACGGGCACGTGAGCGTTTGTTTTTTGTTCGTGTCCCCAAACGTAAAATTCTAATCGGCCTCGATGATGAGAGGAGATGAGCCTAAAAACAGACTGATCCCTGAGCCACCAATCACTCATTCCTCTCGTGGTGTGATTAAGAAACTGACAACTGTATTATTTTTTTGGAGAAAACTGTTTGCAAACAGTTGTTTTTCAGTCACATTTAACGGAGAAAAGACAATGATTGGTTCACCAAAATTACAGTAAAAAATATGTCTCACTTGCTGAAGAAGATTGATGCCACTCTCGTAGCTGTGAGTTAAATATGAAGCTGCATCCAGGAGACAGTTAGCTTAGCATAGCATAATGACACAAAACAGCTACCATATCATATCTGTTTGAAGGTTACCTCTAAAGTTCAACACGGAGGGAGGGCCGTCTGGCAACCTGAATGCAAGACTTCAGAAACTCAAAGCAAAAGAAAAAGTCTGACACATAACGTCCCCCTAAAATCAGAGTTTGTTGTTTTTACATTATGGTTTTTGTAGAGAATAAACAAAGAAAGTGATTCGTTGAGCTTTAGAGGTGCTAATATGTAGATTTCCTTAAAAAGGGGCAGGCTTCCCGTTTCCGGTCTTTATGCTAAGCTAATTTAACTGCCTCCTGGCTGTAGCTGCACTTTCAAATAACAAATATTGATTTGCTAGATATTGATATTATTGATCTCACTGCTGGCAATAAAGCAAATAAGTGTTGTTCCAAAAATGTCAAACTGCTGACTTTGCTGAGAAAAGCTTTCACTGGAACTAGTTTCTACAAAAGGAAACTGGTTCCTATAAATGCTACACTAGATTGTCAAGAATAACACTGATTGAAAGACCCTGATTCTGGAAAGACACGTGGCTGTTAAGCATTATTAAACGTTAAACAACCATTCCTCCTTTGAGGGCCTGCCTAAATCAAATGAAATTGACTGTTTCTGTTCATTAATCTCATGAAATCATTTTGGAGTTTTCAAGGATTGTTACTCTGTGCACAGCCACACTACTTTGAGGTAGGGAATCGCCATATTTTCAACATTTCAGACGTATGTATTGTGACTTACCACAATAATAGAGAAGTTATTACTGGTTATCAATGCATATCTTGAATTTTGATAAAAATGTGATCACAAAAACGTAACAGGACAGACAATAGTCTAATCTATGGATACATATGGGTGGTAAAGGTTAAATGGATTTTTTTCAATGCAGTGAGCACCATAGACAAAAATTCCATTGACCTGCATTAAATTGGGTTGAAGGCAGAATATACATATTATATATTATCTCAAAAACCTGAACTAAAACCAAAGTATTTGCACAGCTAGATACCGTTACCATTTCATCAAGTTTTGTGAATTTCGGAGATGGAGATATCACACAGATTAAAAAATTTAAATTAAAATTAGAAATGAAGAAGCGCTCCTTGGATCTGACAACACTGTAACACACAGCATGTGGTGCTCCTGATGCCCAGGTAGGAAATCCACAAAAAAAGTCAAAGCACATTGTTCAGGTCAAGAAAAGGTCAAGACAATCTATGTGTATCTTCATTTTTATTATCTGTGACATTTTTATTAGTGTTCATTCACTGAGCACTGAGCTTTGGAGTAATGAGAGTAATGAGAAGCCTGGATGTGATTGAAAATTCTCACATGTATAATTGAAGCTTGTACTTAATTTTAATCTGATTGTTTGAGCTCAAGGAAGACCAGTCTTTTGTTTATAAGCATTGCACTTGTTTGTACTCTGGTGTAGCTGCAATAATAACATTTAACTTTTGTTCTGCCTTTGATTTTTTAGGGAATTCATTCCCTTTTTTTGTGGACGGAGATATGCATTAATTAAGAACAGAAACCTTGCCCAAACCTAACCTTGGTATGATTGATCTGGTGAAAACAGATGTGTGGGAGAAAAACTTAGTCTACATTTATTCATAGATCTCCGCTTTTTGAGATTCTGACTGATGAATAGAATCACCTTTGACAAAGCTACTTTACATTTTGTAAGATTTCTCCTTTGATAGACTATCTTGCAACTGTTTTGTATGGCGCAGGACACACATAAAAGAGAGTAAGGAGAGGGTGGGGGACAAAAAGAGAAAGGCGGGGATCTAAAACACTATAGAGAGTAATGAAATGTGTGATTGCCTGGACTGTGCCATTACTAAGGGACGAGGTCCTCAGAACCTTCTCTGCTGCAAAATGGGGAGGAGGATAAGTCATTATGGTTAGGTGTGTTAACACATTCTCAGTAGCTCTGAGACACACACACACACACACACATACACACATTCCCTGTCCTCAGCATCTGAGAGAAGGACCACGAGGAAATTCATTTACTTTAAGACGGGCAGTAAAAAGGATGCCTCATAAAAAAAAAGGTCCTTTATGTGCAATCAATATCTGAACCAATGAGCAAGCAGAGAGGCTCAGTTTGCTTCACTCAAACAAGAGCGCACACACTGAGAGAACTGTCATGACTTGACTTTCTATTAGCTCGGCCGCTTGTCTCCTGAAGGACACTCCACGAAAGGCTGAAACAGGTTATGAGAAAGGTGTAGCTGCTATAGATTAGCACAACCACTGGGATTATAGTCTTTCTTGGTTACTTTAAATCACTAGCATTGCAGGGGAAAACACACTGAATAAGAGTCTTATCATAACGTCGTGTTTGACATATTTCCACGCATGAGAGCGAGCAGTGATATGGTATTATGGCAATAAACATAGGCTGACTTAATACTCCATTAAGCTATCCTGCCCTATCAGATATCCTGCATCAAGAGTTTGTGCAGCTGTAATTTGGATGTGGCATGGAGCCTAAGAGGAGCAATGCCACGCTGATTAATATAGGCTGTGATATGGGGTAATTCCCATACTGCTGTAACTGCAGTTCAAATCCTCCATCGGGCCACTGGAAGAGGTACAAGCTCATTATTCACCACGGAGCACAGACCCACACCTTCAGATGCACTCGTGGACACACACTCAGCCACAAACACATTCAAGCACACACACACACAGTGAAAATAGTAGGGTATGAGCACTGGAGATGTCAGCATTTACAGATCAGCTGCTTTGTTGGGGTCACAGCTCCATGAAGTAAGAGTTATCACTGCCTTTTTAAACAAGAGCCCAGATATGCCAAAGACAACTAAAGCAACAACTTTGATCTTAAGCGCCCTTCTACGATCTCTCCTCCTCTTTTCATTTGTCCTCTTCCCGTTAGATCTGAAGAAAGAGACACCCCCTCGACATTATGCCACGTCTTCATCCTGTTTTTCGTTCCTTCTCGCAAATTCAGCCAAAAGTCTCACTTTCGGCTATTTGTGTATGCGTATGGAGGAGTGGATCTAAAATGAAATCTCACCTGTCTCGCATCTCTTTCCTGTAAATCCTTGCTGGCAAACGCAGTTGTTAGGTGAGATGCAGGTTCCTCCGTTCTGGCACAATCCGTCACACATAGCTAGAGGTGGACGACAGGAGAAGAACCATTACTCACTGAGATTTACGAGCATTAACTATGTAATTAGACCAGCAGCAGCATATGTATTTGCATACAGAATAAGAGCTAATTTGGTGATGTGATACATTACAGGCTCTCATGATATTATTTTGTGTGATTAATGCATCTCACCAAGGTTAATTCAAAAATGTTCATTATCCGTGAGTAGGCTGTTAGTTAATGTGTCTCCAAAACACAGAGAAGTCATTGAAGTTGACAGAATTCAATGGAAATAAATGGAACGGATACACAACACTGCTTCTCCAGAATAAAGAAAGAGAAATTAAAAAAAACAAAAGAAGCCCTTTACAATTAAAGGAGTCCCACATAGTGCAGTGGAGTCAAATGTTGCTACAGAGGCAGTATTGCAGTTTATTTTGATTTGATTTCAAAAACAATGGTCAAAATCGAAGCAAAAAAGGCTGAAATATCCTGACTGGTTTGGATCAAGCTCCAAAAATGTTGGATGTCAATAGGTATGAGGAAAAGAAGCAAATATACTGGGATTTATGAAATTAATGATTGGCCATTTTTAGTATTTTAGACTAAGCGATGAGCGTTGATTAAGAAAATAATTAATCGATGATGAAAATTATCATTAGTTCAAGTCAAACCTAAGTAGATAGAGGACATAAAACCGTTTCACAAGATGTGTAGTACTCCTCATTACGACTAAACTGATCTTTATGTGTAAAATCAGTCCAGCTCCCCTTTAAATAGATTGGGATTGATTAAGCAGCTAAGGTCAAGTCAATTTTCTAGTAAGAGCATAGAATGCAAATAGAACATCAAACAGAGACAGGCACTCATTAAACCTAAGTCACAGAAGGCTTTTTAGTAGGTGATGGTGAGAGTATAACCGCAATACAAATGACATGGTGGTGATGTGGGGTTGGGAACCTCCAAGCGTCAGCCATAAATGTGATTTGACTTCGTAACAGAATATTCCTGAACAGCAGCTCTCTAGAAAGAGCTTTAATTGGGGTGTTTTACATGGGCATGGGCATGACACAATAGATAACACCACAAAGATGGCAGCGCTTACCTTTACAGACTGTCCCATTGCCCGTGTAGCCCGGCTTACAGGAGCAGCTGTGGCCTCCAACCATGTTAAAGCACAGGGCGTTCTCATCGCAGTTGTGGAGCCCGCTGAGGCACTCATCATGCTCTGAGGATAAGCAAACACATCAGCCATTCATTTCAACAAGGTCTTTAGTCATACATACATTTGTATTATATATCTTGGAAAAAATGCAACAGCAACAGATCAGACAATCTCGTCCTCACATCTGCAAATCACTACTACCATCCGGAGAACAACACTTGATTAAACAAGACTTGATGTTTATTTTCCTTGTAAATACGAGGAACGATCGCATCCAGCTGGTAGTTTGTTTTACTTTCCATTAAGACAAAGAGATTTTAGACTCAGTCTCGGATTAAATGACTCGATAGTTAGACAGCTGTGTGTCTCGTAATAAGACATCAATGACAAACAGCCGACTGGAGGACGAGCCATTTCTCTATTTCCCATCATGATCTGTCATAAAGAAAATTGTTTCAGATGTTTCGCTTTAATTCCCCTTTCTGCCTTGGCACGGCATATCAGAATAGTATCAATGATGAATCTGAGTTTTATAACTACTGAAAACGTGCAGTAGTACGAAATGGATGAATATATTAATGAAGTGCTTTCTTGTATTTGTGTTTACGAGTCACTGACCTTTAGTTTGACTGCTTTAAATTGGCACAATTGCCCACCAAGTACTAAGTAAAATGTTTTCTGTAAGTTTACCACAAGCATTACTAAAACGTCCCCTCAGAACCAGAACTCCCAAGCTTTCATCAGTGCTGCTGTGGAGTTAGTGATACGGCTTGTTATGAATGTGACAAGCTTGACTAATGGTTACAGGCCATGACACCATACTGTATCTAACTGGCAAATAAATCTCTTCCTCTCTATCTGGAGAGGAGACCAAGCTGTCAAAGTAAAATGCAATAAAGACCTGGAGAATAATCGGCTATACAAGCCAGACAGTCCGAGTGCAAATATTGGTGGTAATGATACCACATGAAAAAATATCATAAAGTCAGACAGAAAACAAGTTAAAACAGCTGCGTGAGTGAGAAAAACAGAGGGAAAGATGTGATAAAATCCTCACATATACAGTAAAATCAACATTGAGTGACAGCCACTAAAGAAACAAAACTAAAATATTGTTTCTCTTGTGGTTATTCTGGTGTTAATGGCACCATTTAGTCAGCTACTACCGTCTGTAATTGAAGGATTAAAATACAGTTTGTGGTATTATAAAGTAATCAAGGTGTTTTAACCACACAACACACATTGCTCTCCACAGAGTAACGTGTGTCTCTAACGCACAAAGTGAACTAAAATTGTTAAGTGTCTTTATTTTGATACAACAACAACCTCATGCTGGGTGGATAATGTAACCCAAATAATGGAGAGAAGATCACCGTGGCTGCAGTCTACTAATGGTGGATCAAATATCATTTTTAAAGTTGTCATTTAACAACCTTTATGAGACAGAAATAAGAATAGATGATGAGGAACGTCATCATTAATTGTCACATATTTTACAGAATGAATACACTTTATAAATAGGCCTCTTTAGAAATTAAACTCGATAAAATAAGCCAAGCTTTCTTATTTTTACAATCAGGCCTGGTATACTACTTCAGATTTTATTGTCAACAAGCTGTGTGCTCAGATAAACGCAATTTGTTATCCCTGGAGGCTGCTGGATCTGAGGACCACCATTACCAACAGCTGGACCAACTCCACTGCTGGGCATCAAGCTCGCAAACAAACCTCTGCATCAACGATTAATGTTTATCCCCCTTAAACTGGGGTCCATCACAGTGTGACTTATCGAACCCCTCTGGCCTTCTCCTCTGGGGCCTCCATGTTTGTTTACATGGTGAGATGTTTTTATTTTCAGCCCCTGCTGCAATGGAGATACTCTAACTGTAGAAGCAGTGGAAAATGTTCATCTGACACTGGCATACGACATAAACAGTTAAGGAACTGTAGATCATTTAAGCCCTCTCCCCTGCTGTATGAATAGGCACTTAAATGCGCACCCTTCAGCTGCCCCTGAACACAAAGGCAGATCTTTATCCCTCAGAGACACACAAAGGAAGAATGCTCATCTATTGTGTATTGGAGATTCACATAAATATTGCTTTCTGATAAGTACTTGCCTACGGAGCACTACATCATTAAGTGCGGAAAACTTTCTGGACTTGTTCTAACCTTCTGGAGTCTTCTTTTCCTTATTGAACTCAACAACTCATGATCCAAAAGGGTGCAAAACAAAACAAAAAAATGTATCATGAAAATCATTTTGGAAAGAGAGCTCTCTCTCTCTAACTTCGAGTATTTTAGCCAGACATTCATTTCGTATTATCATGTGTTTATAGTGCGGAGAGAGCTTTCAAAGGACAAGCAGTTAACTAAATCTCTTAGAAAAGGTTAAGACTCTTAGAAAAGACTCTTAGATTAGACTTTAGTGCTAATCTGGAGGCAACAGTTTGGAGTGTTGCTAGTTATTTTACTGAATTTCTGGGCCACACTTCGCCTGGCAGGGGATGGAAATAAATGTGTTTCTCTCAGCTGTTTCCTCTTGCACATTTTGTTCAGACATTAAATTGATCTCATGTGCCCCCCATCATCCACAGGGATACGATTTCTGTGTGTAGTACCCACTTTTATGTATTTTTCCACAACTTGGGACTTTTTAAATGCATGCAATTATGAAAGACAGTGAGATTTGAGGACGGGAAGATGACACCTGAAGAGTGAGAGGATCAGAAATGTGAATGCTTGTTGCAGGAGACCTGAGCCGCGTCATCCATTTCCCTGCCATCATCCAATCCATTATATCTCCTGAACAGACCATGGGCTCATCCAAATTGAAAGTGACATTGTGATGAGCTACCCTATCGAGGGTATGATGTATGTGTGCGTGTGTGTGTGAGATGGATTGAAGGGCACTTAGGAAGACCGGCTGCTCTGCTCTTGTCGTTGCATCACACACACACACACACACACACACACACACACACACACACACGCACACACACCTGCTGTTGGGCAGAATTAAAGTCTGCTCATAGGCATATAAAAACAGTAATAGGAGCACAGGAGAGATGAAAGAGAATAAGGGTTTTTTTTTTCTCCAAGGTCACATCTGCCTCAGCAGGCAACAGCCAGCCGTCAGTCTGAACAGACAGGGCAGCAGAGCCACCAGGTGCTCTGTGTGCATGTCTGTGTGTGCAGAGAGTGTATTACCACCATGACCCCTGAGTTTAACACTGGTTACTTGTAATTTTGGTTATTTAGGAATTCGGGCTTATTACGTTACTGCAGTCAATGTAAGCGACTATAAATTTAATCACCAACTAAATCCCTAAAACGTGCGTGTGCATGTGTGTTAGAGGGAGAGAGGTATTTCCTCGCTGACTGCTGCTGCTCAGGCTGTAGACAGATAAACAATCAATTATGTACAGCCTGTCACCAGGGATCTCTGTTGAGCTGGCCGTGTCTTCTCCTGCTTGAGTCCCTCCACTTTCCACTTTCTGCCAAAACAACACCAGCCTCAGAGAGGTCTGACCTCAGGCTGCTTTCCCGAAAAACACTGTAGCCTCAACTTTAACTTGACAATTACAGGCCTGAATAACAGACGATATTATGATACGGATGCCTTTCTCTGCTTCCTCTGTGGCTCTTCATTTGTCTGCCAAGGTCTGACAAAGAGGACGGAACAAACAAAACCACAAAAGAGCCAATAGTAACATTGCAGCAAGTGTTCTATTTACTTGGAACCAGTATAAACAGTTTTATTATACTTTCAATGTACTCTTTACTGTAGATGGATTTCCTCAAGCACTTTAACACCAACAAATTATAAGCACATTTGTCAAGATAATTATTGTATATAAATATAAACTATTTTTTTAAAACTAGTTTTACTTTGAGGGCCAAAAGCTGGATTTCATGGAAAGATTTTTCCATTTCTTTAGTGGACAAACAGGAGAACTATCACTGTTCTTCCAGCATAAACATTAAGGCAACAGTGGAAGACTGGAATACCCATGGAATAATATCTTTCAACATGTTTAAACATGCCATAACGTATGTCATTTTGTCATCTTTTAAGTTGATATGGCGAACCTTTAGCAAACAGGTGCTTATAAACATCTGGCAGTAAATCCAGTATTCACTCTCTTTTAGCTCTGCTTTGGTCTCTACCAACTCTGAATGGATTTGTGCATTCAACATGTTTGTTAGACGTCATACACACAATGCTTTTTAGAAAGAAGCACTGAAAGTCAATATAACTTTTATTTGTTCAATAAACTCCATAAGGCACATTTAAAATGCAAAATACATAGCAGCCTTGGCTTCCCAAACCAGCAGCAATTAAAGTCTTGTACGGCCAAATGCCAATGTGATTTACAAGCACAATACTTGGATGTCACAGAAAAACAGGCAGAAACCATGTTGATCCAAATCCCCCCCCCCCAGCTGCCAGACCCTTTGAGTTGTCAGACTGAAAGTCATCTTTTCTGATCTCTGTTGTTGTCAAACCCCCTGCTCCACCTCTGGCCTCTGTCCATCCCATCTTCCTCTTCTCCGCCCAGCCCTCCCTCCGTTCCTCTGCCTCAGGGGCCCGGGTCTGGTTATCACAGGATTAGAACAAGGACACACGCCCTGCATACACACCTCAGGCACAAGCACACGCATGCACATGTACACCTAGCACACACGCACACCTCAGGACAGCCTTCTTTAATAACATTCAAAGGGAGAGCACAACCAATCCGCTACCTTTCATGGATTAGCCGCTAATCTCACACAGCGAGGAGCACCTCGGGCACTTTGGGGAAAAGACGAAGAGTACAGGGAAAGAAAGAGGAGCAATGTTGACCTTCAAGATCAAGGATAAAGTTCTAGTCAAAGAAAGGGGCAAAAGAAAGTTGGGGATGTTTCTTTTGCTAAAGACTCTACTGGATATGGAGCCTGGGTCGTGTCAGGACTTTTGGTTGTACATATTTCATTTAAACAAGTACAAGAAGTCCATGTGCTCCCGTCTACCACCAGCTGGGATCTGAACCTGCGCCCTCTTGCACTGCAGGTGGTCGTAATGTAAAATGCAGACTTCTGTCTGAGCTCCCTGACCCCCTGACAAGCTGAGGAGAAACATAACATCCAGGCTTAAATCTGCAGATCAGTCCTTTAATCCACTATTCTGCACATAAACACTGAGCCATGAAATGAACCACAGTCAACGTAATCCTCTTTACTAGACGGACTGGTTCACACACGACACTGTAATGCATGCGGACATATAGCTATCAATACTGGGACATTGTTTCTGCTGAATTTGCAATTCGTTAATTGGTGAAAGCCATTGAGGATGATAAAGATGCTCGTATATCATGCGAATGTACAATGTCAATAGGTGCTGAAGGGGGCTTTAATGTTTCCTTCCACAGCTGTAATATTTCTTCTGTGGGCAACTTAGAAGAATCAGCACTCCCTTTGGACTCTTCTCAAACAGAAGCAGATGTTCAATTGCTATTAATAAGCAGTACATCCCTGTAGCTACTAGCTTAGCATCTTCCTACCCTTATTGTCAATTACTACCACCAGGACTGGAGAGGTGACACTGCACTCAGCATGTCAACATGCAGATGCTGCCTGGTGTGTTTTCCAACATTCATTATCTTTTTTCATTTAAGGACTCTGAATGTTATTGTTGACTCCTAATTTGGCTATAATTCATCTTTCTAATATTGGCTAAGAGGGGAGATGATTGTGATTGTGTTCAGTAGCTCTCTCTGATGGTGGATGTGTGGAAGCTGATAGACCAATAACTCAGTGGGGAGATTATGACGGTAATTTGACTGAAGCAGGGAAAAAGTCATTACATCAAGCCTCTGCATAAGCCTTGGTTTAATCACACAAATTGACTTTTATAAGGCGAAGCATGGCTGTGTATTCCACTACAGTGACTTGAAGGCATTCTAATAGGAAACTACATAAAATATAGTGGCACAATTTAATCCACTGGGTTTGGGGGTATTAATCTTCATTGTGAATCTGGGGAATGAGCACACAGGGGAAGAAAGACAAATGAGTAAAACAATAAAACTTGCCCGCAGCTCAGAAGATTAGAGAAAACAAGGTGAGTGAAATCACATAAGGTACACTGGTGGTCTAAAGATAATATGGAAAAAGACCGAGTAAGCAAGGACCGCTCTTCCTCTAAATAAGGCACAAGAATACAAAAAAAGAGATGAATGCGCATTTGTTAAAAAACTATTCTTCAATCTCAATTCTAACTTGTTTATGCCTTTCAGAAGCCGGCTCATAACATGACACAAAGTCACAAATCCTTAACTTTGCTCTATTATTTCCTGATTTCCATTGACAGGGGAAGAGAGAGTCTCTACAGGGGGCCCAGATGGAGTAGGAAATGGGAGTTTTCACCGGGTGTTCATTGTATTGCTGACTCTTTCAGCTTTAATTCAAACTCCAATAGCACGGCAGGAAGGCGGCGGGCCTAAATCCTACGGCGTACAGCGCAGGCGGCAGCCAGGCCCTTCACTCTGCTGCCGCTGTGTTAGTTTGCATTGGTGCAAATTGCTTTTTTAATTACTGACACTGAGGAAATGCAGCACAGTGCCTGCTCTTAGGAGATGATGCACACAGGGAGCTACTTAGCATTGTGTTTCACACGCTGCAAACAACTGGTGATGAATGAGGCGGATCTGCCACTCATCACTGTGGAATGACATTGTGTTATTCTACATGAAGGACAGAGACATCACATTATGGAAGGATTACTGACTCCGACTTTCTTATGTATTTTACTCTATGTGTGGTCCTGCATTTGGCATTATAAAGTCTTTCTGTGTCTCTGTAGCAGCCAATACTCATGGCATTAAAATACATCTCCAAAATTACAGATTTCTTACTTTTTCAAATAAATTCCTGTGCAAACATTTGTTTTTGTTCACAGTTTTGCTCCAGTAGTTGGATACGATTGGAAATAGATGACATGGAAAAAAGTATATACTTCAATTTATTTCATCAGTCATGTCAATTGATATCAATAAACAGCCTATCCACCTATAAATTTAATCAATATTTCTGTTGAGCTTAAAGAGTCCCTTAGGCATGGGGTCATTGTTGCATGCCATACTTCTCTCTCTCTTCTTGTTTAATGTCTGTCCCTATACTTTCCAATCCAATACAGGCTAAAATGCCAAGAAATTATAATATTTAGAGGAAAAAAATCCCTTAAACTTTGACTGTGAAAGAACCAAACTGTTGATCACTTGTACCCCTCAGACCTTTATCAGGTGAAAATTCCTACAGACCGTCTACTTGTATCTTAGCCAAAGACAATAATCTGATGAAGTGAAAAAAGTGAAAACAAATAAAGAATGCCAGATTTCTTAGCTCTTTCACTGTCAGTTTTTTTATCCAAAGCACCTGTAGATAAGACTTTCTGCTGGGCAAAACATTTCATAGAAAATGATTACCTCAAGTTTAAAATCCCCTATTACTGGAGCCTGAAAATGACTGTGGCTTAGGGGTTAAGACGCAGCGTATGAACCACAATATTCAATCCGGCCAGGGACCTTTGTTGCAACTCTCTCTATACGTTATCATCGGTTGTGTGTTAGACATGAAGAGGCCTGGCCACATTTGGGACTATCTTACTGACTTTGTAGCCAAAACCACGGATGCTGGTACCTCATTTATCTGTCAGAGGCTGCTGTGACTGTCTACCCGACGTTCAATAGCAAAAACACAGCATGTGGTGTGTTTTACTAACTCAACCAACCAATTGTTGCCTATTTTAGAAAGTGGTTATCCATTCCTAGTGGTCTGCCATTTGATTGTTTAGACATTGGCTTTGTTTCTCATATAGTAGATCAAAGGTAGTAATTTACAAAATGTTTCGCCAGATCACATTTCAGCAGGTAAATGTTGCTTTTGCATTTTCTTGTGGCCAAATGCAACCATGGCTACCTTTTGTTAATGCATCAATCAATAAATTATGCCTAAATTTGATTAGGATTAGGATTATGCGACATGAGTCTTTTGTTTCACAAGTATAAGCATTTGTCTCATGTACTACAACCTGAAAACAAACTATTGTGAAGGAAGCTATTATGAACGGGCACGGCTACTACCGCCATCGCCCACAGCACAGACTGAGAACAAAGACTGTGAATCATCCACACAATCTTTTTAGAGTGATTTGGTTTGCTTTTGAAACTGACTTTGGTTTCAACTTTGATCAGGAACAAATGGGTCTGCCGCCTCCACTCACAGTTTAACAGTCTCGCTGTTTCTCAGGTTCTCAATGACTTTCTTTCTCCTTATCACACACAACACACGCGCAAGAGTACATTCACACGCCAGACGAAGAATGCGTACCCACACACACACAGACACACACACACACACACACACACACACACACACAAACAGAAAGCAGAAAGTGTCCACAGACACTTTGGCATTTCCAAAGAGGCCTGTAATCAATCTATTTTGATTTTCAAAGTGCAGTTTTCAAAGGATAAGTCTTCACACCAACTATGGAAATTTTAAAAAGCTCAACAACAGGCTTGTCTCATAAATATATAATAAAGTTAGAGATTTTTATTATCACTTTTTATAGAATAAATATGTGTAACTATGAAGTTTGGCAAACTTTTGAAAAAGCAAGGAGATAGATGGGCTGTGTAATCTACACAAAGCAAACGCAAACGAAAATTGATTGGACACTCTCTCAGTGTTCAGTCTTTTCACTACTGCTAACTTGTGCTGAATCATAAAGTAGTAAGGCTGCTATTGATTTCTGTGTGTGTGTTTTATTTTAATGTGGTGCTAGTAATCAGAGCAAAACCAATAAGAGCAAATCAAACTGAGACATTAATCCCTACGCATATTAAATGAACAGACCGTGCATAATTGCAGGGTGGCAGACTCACAGACAAGTGTGTCTAACCAGGCGCCGTCTGGAATATGACGAACCGGAAAAGGGAGAAGGGGTGCAGAACATGGATGAGGTTAACAGTGTGTTTCACAGGTGTTCTATGATAACTATGTCTCTCTGTCATAACATGATTTTCTATTACAGCTTCCTTATTTTGTCTCACACTGCTGTGACACTGATAACTCACTACGTTTATATCTGAATGTCATGCCTGCCTCCTCCTCTTTCTGTCTCTGGCAGTCTGTGTGTCTTGGCTGCAGAATTTATCATAATGAAATCAAATATCCTTCTCCAGTGTATGACTAGAGATGCAAATTAAATCATGGCAATAACCTACTGCAGGTTTACAAAAGCTCCTGTAGTAGAGACCTGCGGTGAAGACATATTCTCCTCTTGAATCTCTTTATACCTGCATGTCTCTCCTCATATCGTCACCAGTACAATAAAGTTTCATCCTCATTCGTACTTCAACAAGTCCGCCAGCAACCTATACACAAAATGGAGGTTGATGCTCACAGAGCCTTTATAAGAACGGTGACTTCTCCCCTTGATTCCAGCCTGTCAAAAGGCCAGCAGAGTATCTCACCTGTGCAGGAATAGTCATCGATCCTGATGTAGCCCGTATGGCAGATGCACATGAAGGAGCCAGGGGTGTTAACGCACATGGTGTTCTCCCTGCAGTAGTGCTTCCCTTCAGCGCACTCATCAATATCTGAAGAGAAGCGAGAGGGAAAAACAGAGGGGGAGAACAAAGCTTGGTTAGATGTGGATTGCAGTCATTTCTATCTTCTTCAACTGAATCTGTTGAATCTTAATCCTTTGCATCAAGCGGGTAGTATAGCCTTAACTACGTCATAGATATTAACACATCTTCACATAACAATCGGTAAAATGTTCGTCGTTAGATGACACACACCCTCTTGTGGTGCAGAGCAAACAATACTTTAATCACATTTATACATCAAGCCTCAGACCTCAAGCTCAACACTCATTATCGCTTTTGACTTGCTCTTTAGTTTTCAAACCTCATCTCAACAGCGTCATCAGCTTTCCCTCTATAAATGAATTATAGTGGCCTCACTATAAATTAAATATGTGAAGTTTTAACTATTTCAGAGGTAGCTTTTTAACTGTCTGAAGTTAACTGTTCAGAAAAGAGATGTAATTTCTTTACAACATACAGATCTGTAGACACAAACATTGAATGTAATCATCATATTATTTTATGCACAGATTCGTCAGTGTTGCATTAGCTCGCCTTCTGATTAAACAAATAAATTAACCAACTGAGCTGATTTGGTGTCTTGTTTTATTCTACAAAGTTGGTGTTGATGTTTAGGAGCTTCCTGAATTCATCAAAGGTGTGGGAGTGGGCCATAATTGACTCTGGCTTTCATTAATTTCTAATTAGGGATGAGACAACATTAACACATAGTCACTGTTGATTTCTTAGGAAAACGATCCAGCTTTGTCTGATTTTCACAACTCCTTATCTTTAGGCCCTGGTTAGGTTTAGGGAAATATTGTGGTTTGTGTTAAAATAAGTACTTAGTTGTGGTTAGGGCAGCTTCGTCGTCATGGTCACAATAATTAAATAATTAAAAACGTTCTCCTTTTTGGGGCCCTTACTAAAATGACCAATGCTGTAGTTGTTCAGTCTCAAATCTTTACAGCACTGCTATAGTGACATCCCCTGCATTATACTGAGGAGAAATTAGGGTGCATCCCCCATCCTGGGAACCACCTTGGGTCCTAGCTGGCTCTCACTACAGAGGTTTCCTAAAGGCCTCTATGCAGCCAGTGGGAGAGGGCTATTTGTCTTCATCAGAGAGAGACAGAGGTCGAAATGCGGAGGATTCTTGAGAGGTGGCCGCTGAAGCACTTAAGGTTGCACCACTCGATTTTCAGTCTATTCAAAATGTAGCACCTCACATAGTGCTGATTTTCTCCATACCAACACGGGTTACTCAGTTCGTCCGTGTACTTGAGCATACTTTTTACACGCTGTAAAATAAACACTGTAGAATGAGAATTATGCCACTGGAGAAGTTAATTCAAAAGCCCTGCACATGTTTTCAATTTTGATTAACCCTCTGCTCAGTTAGGCAGAGGTATGCCAAGACCAGCATGAGGTCCCAAAACTTAATGATAAAGTATAAATAACAGTGATAAAGACCATCTTAATGGATGCAAGGGGTGAGTCAGGGAGATGTCATTAAGCACAGTCTGTACGTACAGTCTTAACAAAGACATTTAAGCAGCTAAAATGCATGAAAATGACTGTGTGGGTATAATAAGGATGTCTAAGCCTTTTAATTGTGCTATTAAATATAACCTGTGTGTATTGAATCTCTGAAGCGCTCATTACAGTATTTGTAATATGAAACCTCCTACACACCCCACTGGTAAACCCAGGCAGCTTTCACTTATTTTGCCACAGTAGATTTCTTCTCAGGTCTGTGAGGCCATGTTAAGATTATGCATCTCATTCAGTCTCCTGTTGCACCTGTTAAAGAGGGACAATATGCATCTTTAAAGCCTCTGTGGCCAAATGGTTAGACAGCCTGCTCTGCATTCACTAGATACACTGGTGCGATTCCAGCTTGGAACAGGACTTATTTCCCTTCAATAAAGGATCAAAAATTAAACTTTATTGTTAGAGTTGGTAGACTTTATTGAATTAGGCATCCTCAAAAAACGCCCAGCATAGCTTTACCCAAGCACAAATGTAATCAGCCAGAATGACTGAGTGGAGCCATGCTGGATACTGACAGTTTAATGTGAGAGGACATGCAGTACGAATTTTTAACCAACTGTTCTATTCAGCTTTTAGCCACTTTTAGCTTACTTGTTATTATTATTTTGCTGGTGCATTCTGTAGTTGACTGCAAGGTTGAGTCTCACAAGTCCCAATTTATAAACTATGAGGAAACGTATATGAATCATATGTACGATAACCCCCCCAAAATGAACAGAAAAAGAAATGAGAAGAAAGTTGTGCACACCAAGCTGAACACCAATCTTCTGGCATTTGAACTAAAAAAAGAGCTAAAACCTAACGTTGGGTTTGCATTAGGTGGTCAGAAATATGCCTCCTCTTGACGTCCTCTACCCTCAGCCTGCTGCCCCAGCATACCACAGCATAGAAGATAACACTGGCTACCACAGACTCATAGAACATCCTGAGCATAGTCCTGCAGATGTTGAAGGACCTCAACCGCCTCAGAAAATAGAGGCCCTTCCTATAAAGGGCATCAGTGTTCCTCCCCCAGTCCAATTTGTTATCAATGTGTACCCCCAAGTACTTATAATCCTCAACAACGTCCACACTGACCCCTTGAATGAAAACAGGGGTCACCGCCACCTTGGTCCTCCTCAGATCCACCACCAGTTCCTTTGTCTTTGTCACATTGAGCTGTAGATGGTTCTGCTCACACCACATGACAAAGTTGTCCACAACAGGCCTGTACTCGACCTCATCACCCTTGCTGATACATCCAACCACTGCTGAGTCATCAGAAAACTTCTGGAGATGACAGGTCTCTGTGCAGTAGTTGAAGTCCGTGGTGTAGAGGGTGAAGAGGAAAGGAGAGAGGACAGTCCCTTGTGGGGCCCCGGTGTTGCTGACCACTCTGTCTGATACACAGTGTTTCAGGCGCACATACTGTGATCTGCCCGTCAGAACGTCCACAACCCAGGACACGATGGCGGGGTCCACCTGCATCGCTGTCATCTTCTCACCCAGTAGACCTGGGATGATGGTGTTGAAAGCACTGGAGAAGTCAAAAAACATGACTCTCACAGGCATCTTGTCCAGGTGAGTGTAGATGCGGTCAAGAGGTCCGGATGTTGCTCTGTCTCCACTAGATATGTAAGTTGTTTGCTAACATGTTAGCCTAAGAACTTGTTAAACCAAGGCTGTGTTTCTGTGAGTTTGTTTTGGAGGCTTTTGGCAACCTAGTAATTAAAGCTCATATAGTGTAGCTTTAAGAATGTGATTTATTGGATTGTCCTTTTTATTTCATTCTCACTCTCATGATTCCATATTTAGATCCATATTAGCTGTTGCCTTAGTAACAGCTATTCCTGGGTTTCTAAACCGCATGCCAAACCATCAGACAGAAGATGCACAACACTGCCAGGGTAAACAAAATAATCTTGATAATGTGATGCAACCAAATGCAATTCGATGCAAATACAATTTGAACCAAACAAACCCGGCTGTGTAATATTCTCCAGGGCCTTGTTCCTGTTGATAGCACGGGTCAAATGTAGGCACTTTCGAGAGATGAACTACATAGCCCTTGACACTCCCAATTTATTATTCATTCATTGTATTCAGTGTCTGTAAGGGCGCAAAAGGACATTCACCTCTGGATATGTTCTGTGCCAGATGCTTTTGCGAAGAGCACTTGAAATTGAATTTCAATAGATCTGCATTGGCATTCATTCGGCTCGCATGTCCTTGGGTAGAGCACCGCCCACCAAACTAAGCGCTCAGCACCTGCCTTACAACGGTGGCATTCACATTTCCTTGGTCTTCTTCTTTTCACAGTTTCATCAATACTTTCTGCCTCCAGCTTTTCAAAAGCTTTACTGATAAACGAAACAGACAGACAATCGTCGAACATCTACGGAAGTACATGTGTCCTTCACTAAATGAATGGAAGCTAATTAAACCCTGTGACTGGCTTTGAGAGAGAGAAACAGATGTGGAGAGAGTATGGAGAAAATGGGAGGCAGAGGGAAGGGCAGACAGCAGGGCAGGTGAGGAGAAAAACTGGATTAAAGACAAAGACAGGCATGAGAAGCTATACTGTAGAGCTAGATAGAAAATGGGAAATGGGGAGGCTGAGCGCTGACTGACTGAGATATTGAAGTGAGAGAGATACAGGGGGAGGATGGAAGGAGGTGGAGAGAAAAGGGCAGGCAAAGTAGAGGATTAATCATACAAAAATGAAGCATGAGAGAGAGCCAGTGTGAAGTACAAGTGGTGAAAAGTGTGAAGTGTGTGTAAGAGAGTGAACAACTGAGATAGCAGGACAAAGAGATTTAGATGGCAGAGGAACAGAAGTGGAGATAAAGCAGCAAAAGGTATTAACTGTCACTGAAGAGAGAGAAAGTAAGAGAACAAACTCAGGCTGTCCGCAATTGCAATGGTAACCTTGAGCAGAGGTCTTAGGTGACAGCTTCCTGCTTTCTTATTGGCCATCCGTGGTGTGGCTTTGATTTAAAGCCTATTAACTGTAAGACACCATCCATCTTGCCCTCGATGACAGCAGTTACGTTTGCTAAAACAATATGTTAGGAGGACCGATGATGAGGGGCAACGCACGAAAGCATAGGGGAGAGCGACCATCTCCATCTCCATTAACGCACTCCATTTTCTTGATTGGCCTGTCACATGGACACACGTGATGCGCCAAGTAAAGAAGGCTGGCCAAGAGTCAGTATCGGCTTTTATCGCTGAATGGAGTGCTCGGGGTCAATCTTGTGCCGCACCACGATGGATGGCTAGAAAACGCCTGTCTCCCTTTTTTTTCACCTTTCTGCATTTCTGCATAACTGCTGAATCAATCATAGTCACACCTGAGGAGGGTGGGCAACTTTGCATTATTAGGACAAAAAACGTCCTTGTTGTGCATAAAGAGGGAAACCTTTTAGTTCCTGTTGTCAGATAATAATTACAGCAAGCTACATTTACTTTAATAGTTAGAGACCTGTATGAGAATTAGAGCACCGCCATTTAGATCCAGAAATAAGAAAACCTTAAATTCAAATTCACAATATCATTTCTGATAATCCAAATTATTAAAAATCTAGAACTACCACATAACCTTGCTCAGCAATAAGACAAATGATTAATGACTTATGAGTGAAGTACAGATGGATGGACTGAACAGCACACACCGTATATTTAGAAGCAGACTGTACATTTTTTTTTGTTGTTTTTAATTTACCTTGTGTAAATGTGATGCATGACACCATACTACTACATAACAGAAGGGAACGGTCAAGTACAACAGACACCACCTGATCATATCACAGCTGTGATATTAGGTGTCTTCAGAGGTTCACAAGACCTATGCTTTTAAGCCCAGTGAGGCAAAGAAAATAATAATAATAATAATAATTATTATCATTATTATTATTATTGCTATTATTATTATTAGTCCAATTATTACAATTCTTCCTTGCCAAATCTAGTGTGGAGTTACTCTTTAATAAACACTCTACAAGCCCTGGACCACAGCAGGCCAGTTGAGCAGAGGCCACGATAAGCGATGACATGATGATTGTTTAAATCACATAGGCCTGGTGAATAAGGCGTGTGTCGTGTAACGGAGGCTGATTGGAATCATTATTATATACTATTAGTTTTGAAGTATTAGTAGGAAAAAAAAGCACTGGACAAATTGAATTGATTTCCTCTATTTAGATCTACATCTATTTAGCTGCCACCTGTGGTGTATAGGCTGATAGGATCGGTGGTAGCCCGAAGTCACCGTGGCTTGAGCCCTGCGACAACTGTTTGCTCTCTGAAAGCACCTGATTGAACTGAGTTACTGAAACTAGTGGAACAGCAGCGGACCCAGAAGTGGCATCAGGACCTCGGCTCTACAGAAAAACAATTGCTGTTGACTTTAATGTGTGCAAAAACTGCCTGTGTACCAAAACCTAGAACAAATATCTACGCATCCAATACACAGCGATACTAATGCTATCAGCAAGTGTAGTTATATCATTGGAGGTCATAACATTTTTAATATTGCCACTGTTGCTCATCCAAGTCATTATGTAAATATTAGCTTATCCCTCTTCACTTGCATAACATGTAGTTTCTAATAGGGAGTGTCCTGACTATCTGTGTTTCATACTGCAGTACACCAAGGTCTGGAAGAAGGGAGATAACACTGGTATTGCCTTTGGATGTCCCACAAAGACACCCGAATCTGTGCCATTCCACCAGCGGCCTCTCTCTCTCTCTCTCTCTCTCTTTATCTCTCTTTCTTTCTGTCTTCTCATCATCTCTCCATCCCTTCCCTAACCCAGCTCACTTACCCAAGCAGATGGTTTTCAATACATGGCAGAGGGGTGAGGCTTGCCAAAACATTGTCTGATATTCCTCAGTAGCCAGTTCCCTCGTGGCCGTATATATAGCAGTCAGAGGAAAGAGGAGAGAGACAAAGAGCTGTCCCTGCTGGCCAAACAATGTCCCACTCTGCAAATAATCTCCACTGGTCGGCCTTGCCTTGGGTGGAGAAAGGTATCAGAGGGTGTTACAGGATGCCTCTTTTGGTTTAGGGGTGTGTCACTGGATCAAGTACTGAGTTACAGTTGGTGGTCAGGATGTGTGGAAAAGATGCTTTCAATCAACGTAAAGGCCAAAATGTTTTTAGCCAAAGTTTTTGAAATTAGTTCTTGTCGAGAGTTAGATAAAAAGACAGATACCACGTTGAGGAGTGCACAGTAACTATGAAGCCAAGATGGGAAATGGTTAGCCCAGCTTAGCGTAATGACTGGAAGCAGGGGGAAACACCTAGCCTGGTAAAAAGGTATTTCTTACGCAGGCACAGTGACTTCCTTGATGTGTGACATTGAAAACACATTGGTGATCTTTAGAGGTGATTCTCTTATCTTCAGCCAGAGACAGACTATCTTTTTGCCCCATTTCCACTAAATCATGTTAAGCTAAGATAACTGATAGATGTAACAGTGGTACTGAACCTCTCATCTGACTCTTGGCAAGAAAAGTAAGCCTCATTTGTTGAAACATTCCTTAAATATCAAATTGTTATTATTTAATGATATTGCATGCATTGCAGTTCATCGCTTTCCAATCATTTTAGACAATAAAAGAGTGGGAATGCAACCAATTAATTAACCTGCTGATTGGTTATGAAATTAGTTGATAATTCGTTTAGTACTAAAAATATGTCTAAAATTTGTGATCAGAGCCACATCTGATGTCTTTAAAGTGGTGTAGCCTTCCTCTGCACTCTATTTTGCTGAGGGTGTGATTATTTAGGGTTGTTAGCACACACAGATGCTTCTAGTTGTATTGCAGGGTGAATCTGGGAAAGGCAGTTCAACGAGCAAAATTACTCTAAATCTTTTCTACTTTCTTTCATTTGAAAAAATGCTGTAAATGACAAAGGAGTGAGGTGTTTTTAATCAGTTTGCTCCTTTATTGTTGGAATCTTTCTGGACAATTATAATTTAATATCTGCTTTAAAAGGAAATCATAATGAGGAAAAATTCAGACAAAATGAGTTCCTGTGAAATGTAACAGAGCAGCTCATAGATTATTTTCTGAGCCACTGCCTAAACGCGAGCTACTATTTTAAGAGAAAATTCTTTTGAGTATCTTTTCAACTTTACCTAATTAGACAATCAGTCCTAAATAAACCAGCTCAAAAAGACCCAAAACAAACACACAAAACGTCACTGCCAATTTGAGAAGGAGCAGGAGCCAATTACGATGACTGAGTGGAAAGAATCCCATTAGGAAACAACAACAGTGAAACTCTGCATTCTGAGAGCACATCCATTGTCTAAATACCAGACACTCACACTGTGATCAATCACTGTAAACACTTAGAAGCCTGCTACCTGACTTAGAACAATGAACATCAAATAAGGAAAAGGTGGAGGAGAAGCAGTGTGTGTGAGTCTGCTGGTATAATCGCAAGGTCTGTGAATGTGTGTTATTGTTTTCTCTTTTGAAGGTGTGCATGTAAACCCTGCATATTCAACACATGACAGCTTGACACTTCTACATATAGTTCTGTCCAAACTAAAAACACTCATGAATCCTTTTAACATCCACCAGCCCTTGAGTGCCTGCATTATTCTGTATGTTGATATATGTGTGTGTGTGTGTGTGTGTGTGTGTGTGTGTATACGTCACATTAAACATGCATTTAACACACTTCGATCTGGCATGACTTAAATGAACCCTGATGCATCTCAGAGACAAAAGTGCCTTGTTTATGTGAGGCAGCGTGAATGGCTCTCATTAATCTAGGAAAGATTTTCCACCATGCGTAAATCGATGGAGCATCATCATCAATCACTCGTCAATCTGTGACTGAGTGCAGCCTGTGGGCCACAGGTCTAAACAATAAGCAACACGGAGCAGAAACGGCTTTTGGGGCTCAATGACCTGATCTTCTACAACTCTCAGTTCTTTTAAATCTCTTTTTAAATCTTTTTACCACTGCCCTTTAAACTTGGGACTATTTACTCATATATTGCACACTGCACTGTAGTTGTGCATCTTTTTATATTCTCTTGTGTTCCTTTTATATCTTTTCTTAATGTCTTTTTGTCTCATGTAAAGCACTTTCAGGTGCCTTGTTGAAAAGTGCTATACAAATAAATCTGCCTTGCTTTGATGGCAAAACCATATTTAGTTCAACAATGCACGTGTTGCCATATACATTATTCTCCTCTTGTTGCATTTTCTTATATTTAGATATGTACCTGTATGAAAGTACCTATAAAATGTGCTTTATAAAGAAAACTGCCTTGCCTATTGAATGCTGAAAAAACTCCACCAGGGTATAAAGCAGTCAATAAATTAAATGTGATCCCAACTGGAAAAGGAGCAGGACGGAGATTTCTCCCATGTGGCATTTGAAAGATATTGGTTGAGCAGTGCTCAGATACTGTTTGGACTGTCTGGATGATGGTGGAATTGTCTGTTTTGGGCGACATTTCAGCAGGGTCACAGGGGTGATGTGTATAAACACACACAGCCAGTCAGAATGTGTATTTGTTTGCCTGTGTGTATATGTGCGCGATTCATCTGTGTGTGTGAGGGGCGGGTCAGGGCCCTAGCAGGTGGGGAGCGCAGAAGCTCGGGGCTCATCCCGGCAGTGATTGGGTTTTGGAGCAGGCCGTGCTCTTCAGTCAGTGCCAATTAGCCTGCTGCCACCTTGTGACATTCAAAAGACAGCAGTGGCACGGGATCGGTCTATCTTCACACATGATATGCTTACACAAACACACAAACACACACACAGTAATGCCTTATACTGTAGGTGAAAAAACCTCAGTCTGTGTTCAAGCAGGCAGACTTTTTTCTATCAATAATCTTACATATTATTCAAAATAATCTTACATTATCTACAATGTTAAATTGTACAAATCTGGTTATTGGACAAACAACAGTGCCATCATTATACATCATTATACTGTTATACTGTTTATTAATTGTCTAGTATGCGGTCTTCCTCTCTGCTTCTTTTCCTTGTCTGCTTTTTAAGCTTTTTAAATACCTGCTTTACATGGTTTTGTGTATGCTATATGACCATTTTCTCATATTTGCTTATAAATCTATATTTTGTTTTCCTTGGCTGTTAAGTCTAATCCAAAACCAACAATGGACTGATCCTACAAACAAGAATTGCCCGTGAAGCCAAAGCCTGATCCTGTATGACTTATTCCTCTGTGCCACAGAGCTCCATTGTTGTCCAAAATCTATTAAAATACTTTCATGTGCCACAGCAATGCATTGGTTGACATGTTGTGATGAACATGGGCACTGTAGTTTATACTGATTCAGTCCCACGTACATCATTCCTGCTGCTGTAAATACTCACTAGAGAGCCAAATGTTTGATAGTCTGCAGAAAGCCAGGAAACATTGAGAGATCGTCTAACACACTGTACATTTTGGGTCTTTTCATGGGATTTCTTGGAAATAAGACAAATACAGAATATCAGCAGCCTGTCAGAGCCACATTATCTGCAATTCTGCTATGAAGAGTACAAGAAGACCCGGAAGCAACATTGCATGAACTAGTACTTATTTGGTAACCCATTCAGATTCAGGTTAGGTTTAGGCATGAGTTGATGAGTGTGAGGTTTAGGATAAGAAAATGATGGGTCAGCAAATAATTACGAATAATTAGGAAGGTGTACACTGTAGTAATAAATCAAGTGAGAAGAAGGGTCATTTCTCAAAGATGCGCTTACAATTTGATTTATTTTTGCTACCAGTGTTCTTTTGCTACCAATGGTCCAGAAATAGTGATAGGGTGTGATATGTAACTTTTTTTAACATAAACCTGAGGTTATCTCATTGTCATTACTATGCATGGCCTGCTTCAGCCTATAAGTTCCAGATGCGGTTGGCCGGCCAGACCTGCCCGGGGATACAGATGACGCTGCACATTATGACATTATGCATAAATAATCTAATAATATGTATTCAAAAGAAGACCGGTGCTTCGGTGAAGACATTCTCCATCCTTATCTTGGTGAAACTAGATGTAAAAAATCTAAACATCTGATAAGTGATAATGTAATATCAAGTAATATTGACACATTGTGAAAATTAATCATATTTTCACAGTCAGACTGATAATTCTCCATAGCAAGACACACACTAACTCCAAACAAACAACCAGAACTCATGGCACAAAGCTTATGTAATTTAAAAGCTGCAATATTCATTTGAAATTGTTACATTTTATTAGATTTAAATCTTTAACTCTACAATCAAAATTTGTTCATTTAAACGGCAGTCCCTGGGGCGAACACGAGGCATCTTTGCGATGTTCAGCCAGTCATAATGTCATAATGTGTAACGTCATCTGAAAATGCAAGACCCCGAGCAGATGTGGCAGGCCAAAACACAACACCGGGACATTTCTGGTCTAATAATGTCAATATGATTATAATGCAGACTGCAGGGCATCTGTCAATTCTGCTGGACAGGGTAGTAAGATCAGAAAACAAGGCTTCATTCTAAAATGTAATCAAATAAACTTAGATATACCTGAGAAAATGTCATATCGTGGCATAGCCTGAAAATACCAATATCATTTATAAGCCATTTTAACCAGCCCGAATGCGCTTTACATCAAAATAAAATCCTGTTGCATACTTTGTCTCTTTCCGTTGCCTCTATTTTATAGAATATCATTTTGTATTTCTCAATTCCCATATGGAAGCTCCAAAAAACAACCGAGCAGCCCTTCTTTTTGAGCAATTCTGACAGAGAATTTCTAAAGTAGGGCATTTCAAAACCAGACAACAATGGGAGATGTCTCTCTGTCTGCAGTCTTCTACAATACAGAGATGAATAATGGTATTATCTCAACATGTTGAACTATACTGATTGTTCAATTTAGAGACAATCACACAGTCTGTCACTTCTCCACTGTTCGGCCCTCTGTCTAATTCTGTCCTAAACACACACATCCATGTAGCAAAATAGGCCTTCAGTCTGACTGCACCATGAGCTCTTTTTCTGTTGGAGAACTAACTCAGCGCTCAAGCACACACACACACACACACAGACATGCACCTGCACACACACAAACACACACAGACTTACACAAAGGCAGGGCTAGTATCCCCCTGAGTTTTCCCTACTGCTGCTTCTATGAAAAATTTACACAGAAGTGATCTCATCGGCTATTTTGAGCCCATCTCTGACCTAGGAATGTTTTAAAGAGCTAGTATCTGTCTCTGCTTTTTGTGATGTTTGTCTTTACATTTGACAATAGCCAAAAAATGCTTTGTGTGCGGTGTGTGTACATAAAACAAAAAACCTATGATCTTGTGGGCCTCTATGTCTTTCTGTTTTATGATCTCCTTGCGGTGTTCAATACACTAAATTACCTCTAAGTTGGACTTCTCATCTCATCTTGCGGGCACCACTGTTTATTGAAACTCATCTAGAATTGAAAGCAGACAATTTCACTCATCTTTCTGTACATCTCCTAGCAGCCACAAATAGTGAACCTATTATGCGAATACAAACATTCTCTCATCCATCCCTGGGATCCGCAATGCTTTAGCAAGACAGTTCTTTTATTTTCCACACTGGGGACACACACACACACACACAAAATCATATAGTAAGTGAGTTACAGACATACACACAAAAAAAAAAAAAAAATCAATTGCTTTTGAGAGAACTCCATCAGCAAATTGAGTCAATTTCAGGTTTCTCTGTGCAGTCTCTGATGCAAACACTCACCACAAACACTGCCATCCAATTTCATAGCAAGAGTCAGCCAGCTCTTGAGATGAATAGTGCGGGTTTGAAGTGTTGATTTTGGAGGCACAGGTCTTTCTGCTTGTACTTAGTTTCACACTCGTAATGGGGTGGGGTTGTACTATCCTTATTTCTACAGCTGATGAAAATCTTTGGGGACCCTTCGGTTATTACACATGTGATAACGTTGAAACAAAAAGCAACCAAGCTGTGAAGAATGACAACAATATTCTCTGATTGTTTTAAGCACATTTTTAAAGTAATACAATGCAATGGTGATGTGTGGGTGGAACAAAAATCTAGCCTTTAGACAAGAGCAATGAAGTCAAATATTTTTCATAGTGTTTTATCTTCCTCTTTGACACTTGTATTAAATGGAAGCTAGTTTCACATAATTACCCATTCCGCATTGCCCGCCCTGAGGAAAATAGGGTCAAAGTATACCAGAATACAGAGGTGGAGAAGCATTCAAACTGTTTGAACATGCTTTAATGGATTTTTTTTGCCACTTGGGGGCCAGCGCAAAATGATGTATACACAACACTAACATATTGCCAAGTTGTTTCAACAAACAGTTGCCTTTTTACACATCCTGCACACCAAGAGCAACATTAGCATTCATAAGTTGTTGTGTTTCAGGACATTGATAAGTGTAATTCTTTCTCTTTTAGCTCTGTTTTCATATTCACCAGCTCCTGCCTGGCTCTTTGATAAGTCTCCACTTTGTTCACTAGTTGCTGTCTATTGGTGTTGGGCAAATACTACAGGTGCAGTTGGTTTATCTATTAGGGATTTATCACTGAAAACGCTGCGTGCTGTGACTGGAAAACAGGGTGGTGAGGGAACCAAAACACGCCATAAAAAAACCAAAAGAATGAGCTGAGAGATGCTGGAACACTCGGTAGAGCTGAGGGTAGCTGCAGAATCGGATAATGATTCTCTGTGAGTTTGTCACTATAAACAACCACTTTCACATTACACAAAGTCTTCAGTCGTTAATACACAAATTGGTTGAGTGCAACTTGAAAGTAAAAGCAGCAATACTGAAAAAAACATGCTATTACAGTTATAATGCCTGCAGTAAAATGTTTTAACTATTATTAGCAAAGTATCAATAGAAAAAGTTCTCCTGCAGAATGGCGGAGTGTTTTATTATTAATATATGTGCTTTATGATTACATTATATTTACACATATATTAACATATGAGCAGCATTTTCAAGTTGTTGGTTAAACTAAGCTAATTATAACCATTTATATACTGTTAAGTAGTTTTACAGTGTGTCATATTTCAAACAAATATTTTGTATGTAAAATGAATCTGGAAAGTAATTAGTACAGCTATAAAGTGAATAATGTAAATGTATATAAATAAATGTCATTTTTCAAAAAAGGATGCAGTGGAGTATATTATAGTAAGTATAAGGTGGCATAAAATCAAAATGCTTGAAAAAGTGCTTCAGAGATGTACTTTAGCAAAGTGCTCAAGTAAATGTTAATTACTTTCCACTGCTGTCTGAATAATATTTTCAGAGACCATGATTTAACGCTGTAACAGCGAATGAGGCCAGAATTTGCCATTTGATCAAAAACTGCAACCAACACCATCGCTTCTCATTAATTTAAGACAGATAGTATCTTCAATTATGCAGATTCCCTAAGACTGTCTAATTACCTGGACAACTGCTCATATCTGCAAGTTCAAATAAGGTGAGATCTGCAGAAGCTGTGAACTACCACTCACCCATTTAGCACCCTGGTAACAGTAACAAAATCCTCTGCTGCTCGATTGACACTTTAGCATCATGTTGACAAAGGTGGCAGAAAAATGATTACAAGGAGTATGTGGACTGTAGATAAACAGAAAAAATAGGCCAAGGCACGCACTCACAAACAGATGTTCTAAAGATGGAGGGAGATCAAGAGGGCTGTACATTGACAGGGCAGCTGTCAAGGTCATACAGCAGAAGAATCTGAATAACTTTGATGCGGTGTTTGCTCATTAATATCAGAGATGCACTGGGTTAGCAGTTATGACATGATGTTTACTACATATTTTACTGCAGGATAGCGCTGGAGATGATAAAGTCATCATTTTTTAACGATGCAGCTGGTAAATTTCAGTCAAGATGTGAGATGAGGAATTCAGCTGAAGCACCATCAATTTAGTGTGTGAACATTTGAACTCTGAGCAAGTTTTTCAGAGCTTCACCATCAACTAGAAATTACCTGCTAAATGAGGTGTAGAGAATGTGTTTCAATCATGTAATGCGAAACATTGAAAAGACAATCAAGTCAGACATTGTCTGTTTTAAAAAGAGAGCAGTGGTTTACGTGAAGAGCAACATGGCTGAAGACATCCGAGCCTTAGAGTGCAATCAGTTATGAATGACCTCACCGATGACAGATAGGATAACTTTAATTGCTCCCCCCTGCAGGGTGACACTAAATGCATGCAAACATAAAGACCATCAGCATTTTTTTCTATTAGAAATTAAACAACTGACTTAGAAGACAAACATTAGCCTCTCAAAATACATTCTGAAAGGCAGTTATTGCTCATTGTGGACACACATAATGAGGGGATTACAGACTCCCATCACAAAAGGATTATGCGATAAAAGCATGAATTCAACAAAGTGTTTTAGTGGGTATTTAGCTAATGTCTACATTATTTTGCAATTCATGCTATGTTTATTCCCATCTTTTAGCATTTTGTTTTGTTTAAAATTCAATCAAACCAACAAAAATAGCCCAAACATAAAAACATGGCACTAAAGTGACAATAAAGCTCGTAAGCCAACGTTTTTGAGCAAACTCTTTCAGGTGTCAGGTCAGCAAAGAGTATGTACGTGGTGGGCTTATTAAAATAAAAGCCCAGTAAAAGAGAAATAGAACGAAAATTGTAAAACACTGATCTAATGTCTTGTATTTACTGTGCAGGGCAATCTACCTCAGGCCTATGGCAAGTCTGTGTAAGTTGCTTTGATACTGTTCTAAGATGAGTAGCAGAAAACACTTTGTTCTGAAAGCTGGAAAATAAGCCGTGACATCTCTACTATGTTGACTGTGAGATGACCCTAGCAGGGATAAAAGAAAGAACAAAACTGGCATAAACAAAATACAACACTCGTATTATCCTTTGACGTTAGGGCAAGGTGTTGTTCATGGTTATATGAGCATGTCTGAGAGGAAAAACTCATTATAAATAGAAAAACATGTAAGAAATCACTTGTAATACCCATGTAATGCTGAATGAATAAACACCAAAGTTCAAGACTGATGTATATCCATTCCTCCAACCCCCATACACTCACTTTTCACCATGTTATTTCAATGTCAAGCATGTTTTTTTAGTTGTCTGTAATCATTTTGTGATGAAATTGCGTGTGCTATCTTTGTGCTCACTTCGCGAAACTGAAAATGACCAGGCTGAGATCAAGCAGTCAGAACACCATGACAAGTGGAAATATTTCAGTGTTAAAATAACACTGAATTAAAGCTACCAGGCCCTCCTAAAAGCAAAGAGCAGGTTCCTCCCATGACCCCTTTGATGCAACCCGAGCACATTCACGAAAAAACAAACACCTCCAGCGCTTGGAGGGCAAATAAACTTCAGCTAAAAGTCAGGGTTTGTGATTCAGAGCAATGCTGTACCTTCACAGTAGGCATTATCGTCTCGCAGTGGGCGGAAGCCATCCTTACAAACACAGCAGTCTCCTGCCTCCAGGTTCACACAGTCAGAGTGCTCCACGCAGCCGTGGCTCTCTGAGCAGAAGTCATGACCTGCAGGGGGCATGGAGAGGTAAAGGTTGAGACCCAGAGGAGAGAGGAGGAGAGGAGTGATGGAGGCATACAGGGCCAGTGGAAAGGTTATGTCACAGTATTGTAACCTATTGTCTGAGTATCCATACTGTAGCTTCTTTCCAAGGAATATTAGGGTGAATTCACCTTTATTTGCTACGATTTCCCTCTGGCACATCTGACTTCATAATCATAAAGGAAATAAATAAAATGATTCACACATACTGGAAATATTCAGTATCTGATCTGAGCTAAATGTCCAAAAACTGTGAATCACATGAGCAGGCTGTTTTAGATTGATTTGCATCAGTTTTTGCCAGCAAAGAAGAAACACCTGCAAAAAGGGAAAATAACTTTAAATAATTATAGCAGTGATGTAGTGCAGGACGATGTTTCCTCCATACCTCTGCAGACTTTGCAGCATCTGTCACTCAAGGTGATCTGCTCCGACTCTGCGCAGTTGAGTTCCGGACAAGGCTCACTGGGGACCACTCGATGCATGGTCCGGTCCTGTGATGGGCAGAAACACAGTCCTCATGAGCCACTGCTTAGGCCCACTCTGTCCCTCTTGATTTGCTATACGCCTGGATGTAATTATGAAGGTAATTATTCATCTATTCTGTTTCCTCTTTCACTCTCCCACCCTCCCTCCTCCCTGTGTGTTCATTACAAACCAATTACTCATTGGTCAATAGCAGTTTTTTACTTCTGGAAGGAGAAAAAAAAAAACACCTGCCTTCTTCTCTCCTCCTCTCATCCTCAGTGATTTACATCATGATTCATGATGCATCTTTATTATACAAACAGTGAATCAATCTTCTGGATTATCCCTGCATGTGTGTTTAGTCAGAGTGTAAAACCTGATTAGGGGGTTCCTTTTCCCAGCATGCCTTTGGCAGGTCCCTCTAATGATCTCATCCGTGTCCCTCTGACTGATGCTAATTTAAGAGTCATTAACACTAGACACAGTTGGACAAAGGCAATAAGCTTTATAGGCTTTCTCTATCCGTCTGTGGTGCACAAATATTTTGCTTAAGGATAATCTTAAACCAGTCTGTCCTGACCTCTAATACACAGGGTGAGCGCGCTCAGGTGTAATTCTGGAACAAACTTCCCCCACAAGTCCCCCAACAACTTTTCAAACAAGCTGTACCTTCTACTTCTTGCCCACCACCCAAAACTTGAAACCCCCCTGCAGCCAGCAGGCAGACAGAAGATCAGAGGCGTGACAAGCAGCTGTCAGGGGAAGCCTGCAGGAGTCTGCAGCAGTGGGCTGACTGACAGCACTCCCCGTCCCCATTTCTTTGATCTGCCTGGGACTGCCAGTCAGTTAACTGGGACTACAGATGGGCCAGGTGTGGGCAAGCAAGCCAGGCAGCTGTCTGAAACTGCAGATTCTAATGGAGCTTTGCAGAATTTATGGAGGAGCTGGTTGACATGATCGAGTTGGGTGATTAAAAACTTCAAGTCACTTTTCTGTGATTGATTGGGCCTGCCTGGTGTAATGTCATCAAGTGAATTACTCCCAAAAGTGAGTGACTCACCCATATGGTGCGCCAAGAAGACAAAAGCAAATACTCTGAATAATTGGGAAATGAATATGATTTGGGACCACTGTGGTATCTGATGACTGGTACAAAAGAATGGCTGTGGCATCCTGTGATTGACTCTTGCATGGCACTGGCCTGCAAATGAAAATGCAATTAAAATGATTTGGGCAATTTATTCAGACCACAAAGAAAATAATGATGACGGGTCGGATCAATGAAATTCAGTTAAAGTGGACAATCTTTCATATTGGTTTGTCGCTGCTTGATTTGTCCTCTCAGGCTGGACCAAGGTGGCTGCGGAGGAAGTATTTAGCAAGTTGTCATGCACGGCTACAAGGAAAGTAATATAGCTGAAGTGTTTGGTTACATGAGTTATTTGAGTCTTTTCCTGCAGAAAATCGATAAAAATCATTTGAATGAGTATGTAAAGTGTTTTTTTCTCTCGCTAGGTGTGTGTGTGAGTGTGTGTGTTGACTTACCATGCATTCAAACAGCATGCACCTGCCAGAGGAGTCGCGCACAGCCCTCTGATCCCCCTCCACCAGCTCTCTTCCACCAAACAGGCAGACAGCTGGTAGTAGACACAGAAACATCATCAGCATACACACAAAAATAAACCCACAAAACATAAAAAATAAACATACACATGAAAGCAAATTGTTCAGTTGAAACCACATTTCATTAATAATGTATTCAAAATAATAATCTCTATTTTTATGTTTTTTCAATGAGTGTGAACACAATACATTGAAAAAAAACTCGATTTGCATGTTGCTGTAAGATTTTTATATACATGTGAATTCAATCTGTTGTTGAAGAAATTCTGAGTGTAATTTGCTATGATTTACTCCTTTTTCATTCAAAAAAATAATGTGATAATTGTTTTATAACTTTCCTTTGAGTAGAACTAGAAAAGAACATGTAAACCTGTGAGCAGATTGATTTATCAATAAAACCTTTTTGGTCCATAAAATGTCAAACATAATGTCAATTAGATCAAGTTTCCAGATTCCAAAGTGAGGTCTTACAATTGTTCATTGTATGTGATGAACATCAGTATATATATACGTATTTCAAAAACCAGCCAGGAAATAATTTGGCTTTTATCTAAGCCATCTATTTATAATCAATTTTAATGCATTATTTCCACAAGCTGTTTAAAAAGCATAGAAATTACATACATTTTTATCCCACTGCCCCACCAAATATATTCACATTTAAGCCAAATCTACTCTCAGCTGTGACCATGAGCACAGATTGTACTGTTTTACATGTGTGATACAATCTGTCCTTGTTATTTACAGCTCTTTTTCAAAGTCCTCAGGTAAACCGAGTCAAACAAATCAAGCATATCAAACCCAATTAAGCGATGCTACTAAGGAATTAACCTGTGGAGAGAGAAAGCACTCCTCACTGCAACACTACGGAGAGTCTGTTTTATATAATTATGGGGTGGGGGGAGGTGCAAAAATAATCACATATGCAGACAGCCTGTGTTTGATGAGCAGCTGGGGTCAGATAGATTCAGACTGATATGAGGAAGGGAAATGATTGACATCACAGGTCAAGGCCGATCACAAAGCAGTGTATCATTAAAGCGAAGGACTTTTGAAACAGCCATTTGAGGTCCTACTTGACGGATCATCAAAAAAAAGCCCGCAAGGCCTTATGCTGCCAGATAAGGCTTTAATTTGGAGAGTGAATCATGTCTTTGTAGTGAGGAAACTTGGAGCACTCTTCTCTCCAAAGCTCGGGCATGCGTAATTAGCTGTGTATTTGTCTACCTCGTTGAGATAAGCAAGCACAGGGGTGTTGAGTTTAATGGGATTACCTGCTACGTGTTTATATTTGTGTAACACAGCAGCAGATTCACAGTCATACTTTAAATCCCTCTGTTGCCGGCCCGACCCCGTGGGTCAGTGGAAATGATGCCGACGCAAGCTGATTACAATCCAAGACTAATGGTTTCTTGCTGATAAAGAGTTAAATCGGCAGCAGTGTGTGGGAGTGTGTGGTGAGAAAGTTCTCAAGTGTAGTCAGCTCGCACAAAATGTGGAGTGAGATCTACAAGAGAATACTACACATCATTTAGGTAGTGTGTGCTGTATTTTTCTACCATCCGTATGGTCTGCAACCTTCTGTAAGTCACAGGTGAGAACATCAGTTATTAAAAATACTAATTAATGCAGATGCTAGATTTTGTTCTATACGTTGAAGGGCCGCTCTGCCTTTAAAAAGCAAATACATCACATCTCTTCATTGGGGTTAATATCAGAGGAATTCGGGGGTGAGAGAAGCTAATATCCTCTGAAATCCATTTTTATTGAGAGGGGAATTGAGAGAATATGAGATGCAGAGTGCTGCGGTGAGGAGGCTAATAAGAGTTCATTGCTGAACTCAGAGTCTTGTGGAAGAAAAACAGACCCTCTATGTAGATACGCGATGAAACAGAATTATTTATCCAGCAAGAACATACCAGTGCTCAAAAGTTAAAAAATGGACATTTAAGAAGTAGTGAGAGTGCACATCATTTCAGGCATTTAATATTTTTTTCTTCTCCACTTTTCCCACAGCCTTAACGTGCCTGCCATAAATAGGACCTACTTTACATGACACGCAGCTATCCCAGATTTACTGGCTCATGTCTGTGTGACTGGTGGCCATCTGTGTTTTGAAGCCAGCTAGTGAATAATTGATTGGTCCATGTATATGCAAAAGGTTGGACCCATCTCAAGAGGCATGTTAGGAGGTAGCTTAGCAACACAGCAGAGCCCTGGTCAATTGTCAGGCAGCCCTTGTGGAGGCGTGATGTGTGCTCTAAATCTGGTGGTGGTGTTGGTGGACATTGTTTTGCTGTTGCGTGTTTGTGTGCAATTGTGTCCATGATTGTATGAGTGTAGGAGGGTGACGAGGTTAAGGGTACTCCACTCACGCTGGCACTCCTTGCAGCAAGCTCCCTTTACGTAGGCAGGCGCTGTACCCGCCGGGCATTGAGGGGGAGGGCAAGAGATGGCCTCACATTGCACTGTGCCATTCTGATGAGCAGAGAAAAACATAACACGCTGTTTAAAGAGAGACTTCTATAGGCCAACCAATTCTGGATTTTTCAGGCGGATACTGAAAGATTAAATAGTTACATCAAAACTTCATTCAATTCAATTCAAAATTCAAATTCAATTTAAAAAATAATTTACAAAATGTCTCTTTTTCACTAGCCCAGTAAATAAAATGAGCATGAGTTTATTTTGAGATGCTTATGAAGTAATCTACATCATTAAGGGGAAAAAAACGCATGTTTAATGTAAAGAAAAAGGATGAAGCAGTGGACAACAACTTCACAACAAAGATCAGGATTCTGCTCTAATTTCTAAATTTTAGCTTAAGTAGGATCAGATTTTTAGCAGGAAAACTGATCAGTGAGTTATAGCCAAAAGCTGCAGTAATCTGAGATGTTTTCATTCATTGTCTTTCTATTTAGTGTGGCTATTTTCCTATTTTCATTGTTTTTGTCCTTCTATTTGGCAATGGATCACAAACATCCCTATATTGGCTGCCAAAACAGCGCAAGCCTCAGCGATTCTCCAACATTCTCCTGCATGCACGTCGAAATGCATGCTAGCTACACACTGTGGCTCCTAAAGGTTAATAATTGTGCCTATGCTGTTGTCCCTCCATTCCACACCTTAGTCTGCACATCCTGCCCATGAATCCCTGAATCGTCTCACAAAGAAACAAGGCCACTCTTAACAGCCGGTACAACTAAAAAGTGGCCAAATTCATTCACGAATCCCTGTGAAACAGGTGGTGAAAATGAAATTGACATAGTGTATTGTGAAGTTAACACAGTTTTGTCAAGAAATATATTCGTACCATTTTTGACTTCTGTCTGATTGCAAATTATGCGATATCTCTTTGGGGTGGTTATGCTTTGGCAGAACAAGGCTATATAAAACTAAATGGTGCGATACAACTAATACGCTAACTTCTTAAGATCATGTGAAATTGTCAATGGTGCGAATGTGCCCGATCAAGTTCAGCAAAATGTTATGCCTGAGCAATCCCAATAAAATAAATAACAAAAATGTATTTCTTTTCAACAGCATTTGAATTTCACCATTATAAATGCTGGTGTGAGCAAACCCCTATACAGATGTTTGACCCGTACCTACCCCCACTTCGTTTGTATTTATGCTAGAAAGATGGATCCCTGGGTCTAGAAATCAAAGGTACATTTGATTTTTAAAACATCAGAAGACAATGACTATGTTGTAGATCTACTCATAGCCTACAGTAGATTTCCACAGGTTCAAAGTTACAGGTTAATGTAAATCTAATACATTTAAATGCTGTCTCCTTTTCCCAGGGTCTTCTCTGTGCCTATAATTAACATTGCTTCCACGGATGAAAACTCCGTGACAGCAACATCTATGCACCTGATCCACCTAAATGATAACATCTTAATGCATGACCTTTGAATTTTAAAGGTCACAGCTAATTGCCACACATAAGGTAAGGAACATATCCCATCTAATTCCTTAATTGCAGCCCAGGAATGGCAACACATCGTTCCCAGCAAATGAAGAGATTTCATTGGATGAGTGAGCAGAACAAATCCCTGATGATAATTATCATCTGTCTAGAGCAATTAGGTGCGGTGCACTGAGAGATATGTGATTTCCTATTTTTTGCATGTTGGGTAGTGGTGCGCGAAGGCATCTCATTGGCTGGTCGGTGGGCTTCAGTAGCCGCGAATGAGTTTCATGTTCCAAAGCTGAGTAGACTGACAGGGGGTGAAATCTGTTTGCTGATGTGGTACAAGCCCCACATCTCCAATCGCTTTTAATTCTCTTTTTTTTGGCAATTATTCACACTTTATGCAGTGCAAAGTAGACCCTTGAGAGGATTGAGCATTACTAAGCAGTGTTGTCGATGTGTCTAATCCTGGGTACTGTGGAGGTTTTCAGTACAGTATCTTTTCTTGGGTAAACTGGGGCAACCCTCCTCTAATGCAAGGAAATAATGAGAATACAAGCTGTTGACAATGGGGCCCCTGCACTCTGAACCTCCACCCTACCCGAACACAATCTCAAACACACCCCCACCTTCACACACTTGATGAACGGGGGAGCAAAACAAAAGCCAAGACCTACAATGGGAGTGATAAATGTGTAGATGTCGCATGTAGTGTCGCATGATGTAGACAGTCGCAAGCACAGACACACACAAACCTGAAGCAACGCAGTGTAACAGACATGATGAAAAATGCATGTTTTCCCTTTCTCTCTTGCTGTAACAGACACACGCTATACACATAGATATATATATATATATATAAACACACACACACACACGTAGACAAACACACGTATCTATCACTCTCACATGCCTGCAAATGTATGTATGCATGAAACAATCACATATAGTATGACAAGCACATAATTCCAGATTTAGTATGTTCACACACACAAACACACACACACACACACACACAAACACACACATAATTAAAATTGAATGCCCTCCCTTGCTCTTTATTACTCTACATACGCACCCATGTACCCAGCGTACACACACGCACACACACACACACACACAGCCAAGTGTATGAAGCCCCACCGAGCATGTGCAGTTCCTGCAGCCATCTGTCCAGCCCTCGTCCTCCCGGTAGACGACCCCCTTGACGCTGCAGGTTCTCTCACAATAGCAGCCATCCAGCCCATTCATCTTCTCCTCCGCCCTGGACAGCTGCTCACGCCGACCCGCCCCCCCCCAAGAAACAAAGGGCAAGAATGAGAGAAGATAAGAGTCAGTCTCATTGTGTGTCTATATTCACATGTAGAAAGCAAAGCCTAAAAAGCAAACCAATGGCATCACAAAAGTAAGTCATTAGAAACCATTAACACCATTTGCACGGACAGCGTCTGCATCAGAACAGAAAAGACTTCAATGATAGGCTTATATTACATTTAATGTTAATGTTTCACTGAATGCCTGTTGCATTGAATGGTAATGACAGCAGCTCATTGACAAGTGCACATTTTATGCTACAGCACAATTTACAATTATTTTATTAAAAAGAGTCCATTTAAAATAGTAACTGCTGCTCTTTTTTGAGATGATGCTCAATTTGTTGACTAAATGTCAATTACAACACATTATATCACATTGCATTACCTTGCTGGATGTTTTAGCAAGGATGTCCTGCAGTTCCATGATTTTCTGCACAAGTCCATGGAAATCATTGCAGGTCGGACATGCTGGGATACAAGAGACAATACAGTATACTGCAATTTAGTACACCTAGTTCTATAATTTGCAATCATGATAATAGCAAATAAAGACAGCTGTAGTTACAGATGTGCATAATTAGTCTGTTATGATACAACTAATCTTTTTTTTAAAAGATAAAAACGTGTACATATATTTTTTTAATATGAACTGAAATAGGATTTAAAACTCAATAACAAAACAAAAAAATGTATTTATATTTATTTACTCACTCACTAACTTAATTTAGGGGATATCAACAGCAGCTCACTGCAATTTCTCTCATCACTTTCTATTATTGAAAGTAACTGTAAGTGTCTTCTCTGCAGGACCTCGTTTACTTTAAACTGTGGTTAGCAATGTCCTCTGGCAACTTTTGGATGCATGGGGACATAAAATCAGTGTGAGAATCATTTTTAAACCGTGAGATCTTTGTGTGTCTTCCCTGTTAGCAGGAGGAGTTAGCAGCAACTGGATTTTGATTAATAAATATACCCTTTTAAATTATAATAATTTCTTAAATGTGTGGGATTGGTTTCTGATGCAGGCAGTGATCTTTTGACACAAACTTGAGGTTGTGGACACATGTTAACATTCATAAGACTTTGACCCTTTTGCTTTATAAATTCAGAAGAATCTGTATTAATTTGCATTTTGTCTAAATTATGGTAAAAAAAAAAAAAAAGAGACTTTTCACAGGAGAGACTGAGGGAAGAATTGTTTCTCAATTGCTAAGCTGATTTACTCCAATGAGTCTTTCTGCATTTCTGCCTAGAAAAATAGGCACAACAGGTAATTTAAATTAAATGAAACGCTCTAAGAAATACTTCTTTAAAGTGGAAATAGACATATTTTCACAAGATGCATCACTTGATTTTCAGTGGCTTTAAGTTTTTTAAGCATCAAACTGAGTGTTTTTACTCTTACAAAAGTACTATAATATTTATACACTTTCCTGTGTATGTTAACAGGTAATAATGCCGGACCCTATATGTGTGTGGTCGTAGGGAATAGCTATTGGGAATAGCTACTAAAAGGTTATAGGGAAAACAAAAACACTATCCGCTTAAATTGACCCGGTTTCATTTTTGCTGGAGATTGTGCACAGTGGCAGACAGAATTGCAATGTAAAGGTGAGCCTTATAGGGAGCCAATTTATATGCTGACGGTGTCATTACTCTTCAACCATTACACTGTGCACTGAACATTTACTTAGTAGTGATAAAAAGTTTTAAGCAAGAGACTGCACTCACTTCTGTTCAGATCTGGACACTGTGAGATGTAACCCTGTGGCATCACCAGGATTTCCACGTCCTGCATGACTCCCTGCACACGCAGACACACAACAAACTTTTCAATCAGGGAGAATAACACCTTACAGATGGTTAACGGGCAACAAGAGTCAGATGAAGCATGCTAATGTGTAGTAAGTGGATAATGACCCAGAGGGACGATGGTGTCTAAGTGTGCTTATGGTACATTTTCCACATGAGATAACATGGAACTCAAGTGTAAGCAGCACAAGCCAACACAAAACCAACAGCTCTGTTCATGAGAGGTAAACTGCTGCAATCATGAAACAGAATACAGTGAAATACCGTTAAGTCCTAGAGCGAGTGCAAATACATTTTTCAAAATGTGGAGTAAGAGATGGTTGCGTGGTGAGATAATATGTCTACTAAGTTGTCTTGGATGAATCATCTCATTTTACTGGACACCAACAGGTGTTAAGTGAACCAATGATGTGGGAGTTTTAGTACGTAGATGGAATTTTTATTTTTTCTTCCAATCTCCTCTGATAAGCACAAACAGGACATACAGATTCAATTTAAATCATAAGACCCAATTGATAGCTACTTTCGTCCTGTGGCCGAACCCCCAACACATACTACACACACACACGTATACACATTTACACACAGATACTCTGTTGCCATGGTAACCTGGCCCATTTCGTTCCTTGAGTGCATTTATTTCCCTTACAGAAGTGGAGGGGTGCAACTTAGGAGAAATTGTTTTTTAAATTGTCTTGCCACTTCAATTTACCGTCCATAAATTTAAAATCCTGCGGAAAAGATTTGCTGATTTTTCATGGCAACATGCTGAAATGGAAGCAGATTGGAGTTGTGTCTGTCATACTAGTGATTGTACCATAAAACTATACATCCACCTGCAGCCATCATCCCCTTTTCCCATCCTGCATCGACAGTAAACTTCACCTGCATTGTGATATATACTTCCCCATTTCTAGTGAGAACAACAGTTAGAATGTCTTCACCTTCAGTAATATGATATTTCTGAGTGCAGTGTGAATATGTGGATAGGGTTTATTCAACAAGAGGGATTTAAATGAAATCTTTTATATGTGATTGGATCACTTTAAAGTAGGCACGGCTTTAGCAACAACAGGTGATACAGAGCTGAAGAGCATCAGGGAGCTGTCAATGATCTAATTACTAAATCAGACCCAAAATGTTTTAAAAAACACCTCCTATGATATCCTACAATCCACAAGCTAATAAACAGAAGCTTTATATGGAGAGCGGGGTCAGCTAGTTGACCAAGATCACATTTGATTCAATAAATGTATGTGTTTGTCCCTGAGTTTAGGATGGACAAGTACACATTCTGGCATATAACAAGAGATTAATGAGCAATTAACACAGAGATGCATGATTTAAAAACTGAAAAATGCATTTGTCATTTCACTTTGTATTTAAGCAGAGCTTGTGTTGTAATTCTGCATTATCAAAGCAGTTGCTAGACTTTGCTTTGCACCTTCTGGCGACTGAAAAAAAATAAAGTTAACTCTCTGAACCGATTCTTCTACGTCAGTGACGCTCTGTTTACTGCAGTATGGATGCAGAAACACGTGGGCCGTCGACAGTTGCCCCATCTGTACCGGAAATGTGAATTTGTAAAAAACAACAAGAGGCAGTGCGAGAGCTGAATCACTTCTGATGCACTAATATACATTTTCTCCAAAATGCAAACAATCATAGGAAGATATATTCTGACTAAACTGAGACTGGGAGACTGGGAAATAAGATCTGATTTGCATGTTTCAACACCTGCTGTTTCTTGTTGCAGGAGAGATTGTCTGAATTAAAAGTAAATTGTTTTCAGCCTTTCGAGACAATTTACGACATCAGTATACATATAACTACAGACGACATACCACTGATAATACTCAAAAAATGTGTCGTAAGGTAAAATAGATCTTGCAACCAAACGATGTCTGCAGCCCGTAAAGAAGATATTTATCAAGTTGTGAAGCAGATATGCAGACACACTAATTTTGATTCAAGTCTTCACTATAACCGTTAAGGGTTTGATTTTCTCATCTTTAGCTGACACCCACATACAGACATTGGCTGTCTGTGTGTGTGTGTGAGTGCATGTGCCCTAATGAAGCTGTGTGTTTTAAAAGAAGACATGCCTCCCTAGCAACTAATCAAGGCTTCAGAGAGTGGCGAGGAGAGATGCTGCTACGTGACAAGATTAGTGGGTGACCTCCTAGGCTTCTTTCATCTACCAATTAACACAGAGGAAATTCAACAGCCTGGACACAATGTCTAAAGCATTAATACACACACTCACACACACACACGTACAAACATAAACATCACCACACCATCAAACACAGAGCCAGCAGATGGATTAAAATAGTTACAGTTGCTTGTAAGCTGACATTTTGCCCCAACATGTCACCCCAGGTGGGAATTTTTGGAGAGCAGTCCAGTCTGGGAGAGGCGATACGTGTCTCTCTGTCTGATAAACAATACTATAGAGTAAGCTTAATGAGCATAGTCCAGAGGCAATTTAATGATTTCTCCCAAATCAGTGTTGTGGGGGTTGCTGAGATAATTGCACTAGGCTTAGCTGCAGACTACGGGAAACAGAACAAACAATGACAAAAAAAATGTCAATTCCTATGGTAGGCAGAGCAACCCTCGAATTAAAATGGTAAGCCTTGAGAAATGCATGCAATTAAATCCAACAGCTATAATAAATAAAACCAAGCAAGCCAAATAAAAAGAGGGAGAAGATACAGTACAATCCAAGACTGAGTATGGGTTGAAAATCTGGTGCAACAGCTGAGATGTTCTTGCCATTCTGAATCATTTATCACACATCAGGACAAGCATCAACATTACGATTCTGAGAGGAAGGTTTGTACACCAGTGCTAACCTTAAAGAAGCCATGAGCAGCGTTTCTCTGTCCGAGCCAAAAGGAGGCATCTTCAGGTATGTCCATGTAGGGGGCTTCCACCACCCGCTCATAGATCCTGCAAAACAAATACAGAATGCTTACAACATTCAGGCTATAACTTTTTTTTTACCCATTTACCCATCACTAATTTAGAATAACCATTTCCCCCGCACCGCAGGTCTTGCCCTGTTAAATCCTTCGGTTAACTCTTTCCCTGAGGGGGATATAGATAGCAACATGCTTTGTGTGATACACATGGTGTTGCCGTCTGCTTCTTTTATTGTGCCAGGAAGGATCTGTTCACATAAACAGTAACAACCCCTTTTATACAGCAGATACACGTATGATGCAGGTGAACTCAAGGTACATTCAACCAGCATTCCAGCAACCAACTTCACTACCCCAGCCAATTTAAAATCTGTAGAACTCACTGGAATCATTTTTTATGATAATGCTGGTAATGCTGCAGGCACATGAACTGAGTTTAGTCACTCAATGAAAGCAACTGAATTTTATAATGATAAACAAATATAATATAATAATAAAAAAAACAAGTTCAATGCGAACCGATCACGTCACGGCCCCGACTTAATTAGGTCAGGATCGGGGCGGACGCCAATTGGTTACATGGGATTGGTGCATCCTAATTTAAAGTTAGCTTTGGAAACACAGGAGACAGTCATATCTGTATTTTCAGTTTTATTTTCACAAATATTCATCCCCAGCTTCTTACCTGTTACAGTCGACATGTAGTATGACATGTGTGGCACTAACGGCCACAGAGACCTTGTGCCACTGGTCATCAGCCAGGCTGTAAGGGAACACCTCAGTGTGGGCCTGTTGGCCTTTGGTACGATAGTGAAGACGCACCTCACTGCGCTGGCCGCTGCTCTCCAGCTCCAGGAACCTGCGGAATAAAAGCGCCGGCAACCCGCTTCTAGTAACAGCAACACAATGACAATTTGCACTCCCTGCATCGCACAGTAGACCTTGTTGCATTAAGGTCGAATCCTTATTTCTGTTAACACAAAAACCTGCATGCATCACCAAAGTGTCTGGGCTTCTCTCAGCACAGTGCTGAGATAAACATGTCACTCATTTCCAAGCAGTGCACTCACATCTCCCCAGATTTGCAGCACCATTTAGAATTTAATCACATCACTGGTCAGGCATAATGGTGCTCTATGGATGTTAAGTGCGACATCAGCAACACACAACAATAACTCACATGTAGAGGTTCAACTCTTTATATTGGCGTATTAGTATTCTAACAGAATCCTCTTCTCAACACCACTGAGATTCACCCAGCGTAGTGACACTAATGGTAAGAGCTGCCTTCACCTCTGCCTTTAAAGACAGACTTATTTGAACTACAGCCATTTGCTGGAAACATTATTCAAAAGAAAAATGGACACAAATGCAAGTGTGGCAATGGAGCTGATTTATCTACAAACCAAATCTAATAGATTTACTCTCGTCGAATGGGACACATTCGTCCCAGCTCCATAAATGCACTACCTAACTCTTCTGACGCTAAATTAGTCCTTCTCGCGTTTCCAAGCGTAACCATGCAGTGCTGCTTTGTTGCATATGAATGGCTGGAAAAGCTCATCAGCAGTGGGGAAAGTCATTAAAATCCCTCTGAGCTCTCTTCTCAGGACTGACTTTAATGTACAAACTGTTCAATCAACACATTATGTGGATTCAGATTGCTGTTCTGATCATCCAACGGCTCAGCTACCACAAACTAATGGAAAACATTAGCATGCTAACTGCGGATAGAGACACATCAGTTTTCGATCCACGATCACAGACTCAATGTTTGGAACGTTGATGGGCTGTGAATAATATGTTGGCATACAGAGTGATTTGCTTTGTTGACTCGACTGGCGTGTAAAACATCTAAATGCTCATCAAATACAAATATTCAGGTTACAATCAACATGTTACAGACTGCTGATGTGACAAAACAGAGAGTGGCACTAAATTTAGAGAACAATTTTAATCTAATTTGAATGAATCAGTGGGGCTTTATAAAGCTATGCGGTGCTCCATGTGACATTTCCGTCTTTTCCATTACACACTGCTAAAATATGCATCTCCAATTAACTTAGAAAATTTGCTATGCATTGCTGATATATATTTCTAAGTCTATCCAACTTTCAAAAATGGCTATATTTTGAATGAATGGCACGGGCTACCCTTTTCTATGTATTATAGAACAGATTATAATGTGAAATGCAAAATGATCGTACCTGTGCTCAGAATGATGAATGGAGAGGATGACCCCAGAGTTGAGGTGATCTTGTTTGAGGGTCACCAGCACGGTAAACTCATTCTTGCCTCTCAGCTTCTGAACCATTTGTTCTGAGACCTCAGCAGGAGCCATAACTTCCCTCGAGGACCCTAGAATGAAGAGGGAAATATCAGATATTATTTTAATGGCCAAATGGTAAATGGCTGCATTTATATAGTGCTTTTATCCAAAGTGCTTTACAAGTTGCCTCTCATTCACACACACACGCACACACGCACGCACACACACACACACACACACACACACACACACACATGCATGCACGCACGCACGCACACATACACACACACACACACACACACACACACACACACACACAGAGATGGCAGCAAGCTAACATGCCCAAAACATTAGTTGCAATTATGGGTTCAGTGTCTTGTCCTAGGACACTTGGACAGGAGGAGCTGGGGATCAAACCACCCACCCTGTGATGAGTAGACGACCTACTCTACATACCTGGCTCGCTATTATCATCATTATTATTTCCACTACTTGCACGATTAAGAGCCAGTTCCTCATGCAGATCTGGCAAAAACATTAACATTATGAAAACAAAAACTAGGACTAACACTGAGTCTTTAACATGTATGCTTTATTAACCTAAAGACATTTGCTAAATAATTGAGGCCAGGCCGACGCCCTGAGAAGCTAGAGCCGTAGCTGTGAATTGTGAATTGTCAAGGGATTACTTATGAATATGAATATGCAATAGTAATGAGTGGACTAAGAATGTCTATTTTGCATGTTATAGTTCAAATTTTCATACACTGTGTTACAAATTGTATGTGGATACAGCTAACATCTCAATACCATTTTAAATCTAGACAGAATGAAGGCACTGATGAGATGATAGCCAGGATAGAATACTGACAGAATACTGTCAATAAAAACTATTTCACTAAGTAAAAGTATTTTTCAGTGTATGAAATATACTGAAATATGTTGTAGTGAAGTGAAATGTGGTATTGACATTTTGTGGTTATTCAATAGGAACATTTGCTATAAGGAACTAGAGAACATCCGGCTGGGATTCACAGGCTATATGCTGTAAATATTTGATGTCTTCACATAAACTCATGCTGAATTTAAATTCATAAATGAAAAATAACACTAAACACACTTACTGGTGTAAAAGAAAATGTCATGAAAATATTTCATATTTCTTTTTTTAAAAAAATGTATCTGTGTATTCCCTTCTGCATTTTGATGAGGAGACTTCAGTTGCACATATAGCTCTGGTAAATATTACAACTGTACTCCCAATAAAGGAATTTCATTTAAACTTCAGGAAGCTGCAAGTCAAACACTTTCCAAAAAAAAAAAAAAGAGTCCAAAAACACTGTTAAAATCATTTTACTCAAATTCGCAAGTTGGTTGACCATTTTCATCTCAAGCCTGTTTTGATAAATGCTGGTGTACCCTCAATATGTGTTAAAATAATCATGAGGATGTTTGTCAAATTAAAGCATTAGGAAACTAGCACCACTCCTTGAAGCTTAAGTCGTTTCAAGATCAAGTCAGGTCATTCACCACATTCACTCCAATAAAAATTGACGTCACCCACTTGCTAAAACCATCAGACGACTTAATCCTACCAAATAGTGTACCAAACATGTGTTAGGTTGTATCAGCTATCCCGAAAACTGGATCAATGGAATGCTTTCTCCTTGTTTGGTGTGGGATTAGAGATATGAAGCCAAGGATTTGGGGCGAAGACGTTAAAGGCTAATGGTGCTTGTGTAGATGGGAGGGCGTTTTCTGTGTAGTTAGCTCACAAGCTCCTCTTCCAACCAGTGTGCCCCCTCCATCCTCTCCAACTCTACACAGACGTCTATGCTACTTTAATGGAAGCATCAATAAATGATGACGTTTCTCAGAAGCAATCACATCAAAGAGTTCACTTCCAGCTATGGGATGCATGCAAGATGCCCTGGCACACTTAAACGCTCCAGGAAGCTAGCGTGGCGGCTTTTCCTCAGTGTATTAACATTACTTCCAGCTGGTGGGAGTAGCCAATTAACACAATGCAACGTGAAACACCAAGCAATGCCATGATCAAGACTGGCATACACAGTGAACTCATTGGTTATATAGGATAACATGGTGCCATGCTGAAAATAGAAGCATTCGTACTTCTGGTGGGGACCTACCACCGCATTAGCCTTTTCCTGATGTAGGCTTTTAAAGCCACTGGGGACATAGTTTGAGTCACTTCTGTCTAAAAAAAAAAATGTTCACTAGATTTGTTGCTCACCAGAGGAGATGCACAGGGCACAGTTTCATGCATTTTGCACTGCCAGCGGAGTATCATTCCAATGTCATTGGCTGAGATGGGACAGATGGTCTAATGACTGCAACAGGAGTTCTGCCTAGCAATAATCTGCTGCCATCAACAGATTCCGCATAATAACCAAATCTAAATGACCACTGTTGACAATAATCTCAGAAATTATTGGAAATTATTTTTGTGTGTTTTGATCCTAATTACTGAATTGTAATCTAAGCTACAATTGAGTGTCTTTAATTTGAGTATTTCAGATTTACAATGTTTTATGGCTGTATGCTCTGGTCAGCCTATTGCCATGGCATGTGTTGAACAGAGATTACACTGACGTCTCAATCATGAGAAAAATGAGCGCAGTGGGAGCAGGTGTCAGGGCGGGGTCCGTACTGGGAGAAGGTTGATGAGGCAAGGGGGATGGTGAGGACTGAAGAACCTCTACCACTGGGCTGCCCTGCAGTTTGGCAGCCATGAGCCTTTGATCTATGAGTGGATGATTCTCATCACCAGTCTTTACACTTTGAGGGGAACGGGGCTGCTTTAAATGGTACTTTGGGGGATTGTAGGGTGGGGGCATCTTCTCATTTAGATTGAGTCGTGAAACTGGTCTGTGTAGAGTTGCCTGCATGAAAAGCACTATGATCTCAACACTCTTAACAGGCACTGAAACAAAGATAAAGCTATAGCAGTAACACCTCTGCATTTCTAAAACATCCATGAAAGAGCGGTGGATGAGTTTGTGCTGTGATGAGAGGGCCAGCGTTCCCTTCTGCCAAATCAATGTGGCCCTGCTGAGGGGGCCTTTGGTCGATTATCTATTGGCAGACGCCTGGATGGGGCAGCCACCTGCTCCTAATGACCACTCTGATGTGAGATACTGACACAAAATAGCTTGAAAATGATGATCTAGCACATAAAATTCCAATCAGCACATTTTTCAGCACAATAACACAGCTCTTGTCATCTATCCTAGTTGTTCACAGAATATGAGGACCAGCTGATATGTGAGAAAGCTGTGTTTTTGAGACATACAGAGTTTTATCAGCTGACTTGAGATCTCCAAAAGCCTCGGGCTCAATAGCATCCCCAGGAAGCGCAGCTTTGGGCTACAGCCTAATCTTATCTCACGGGTACATTGTGCTTTAATGGCTACACTCAGGCCACGATTTCCATCCCTCAGCTTCACTTCCAATCTTGAACTGTCTAATGTGGTCTTATTTTGTCTGACCCCTTGGCCCCACACAGCTGTAATCCCCCCCCACACTTCCATCACTGCATTCTCGTGGAAGTATGCTGGCAGCACTGCACCAATCACTTGCTCACACATTTAGCATTTAGAACAGGTGCCCTGCAGCACAAGCTTGAGAGTCCACATACACCCAGCTTTTCCACAATCCTTTTCTCACACCCTGTTTTCATTTCTACCTGTATTTACAGAATAGAAGTTTTTGTACTGGATAAAAGTTTCATCATTTTTCCTCCAGGACACAAAGACAGAAGAATGACAGGTGCAAGTACATTTCTATTTGTAATTTAATTATTTCCCAAGAGAAATTGTGACTAAAAACAGTATTACTGATATCAGATAAGAAGATCATGGGCACATTGGAATGTGAATAATGAGGACTTTCATTCTTTGGTCTCTAGTGGATTGCCAGAACAAGATAACACCTCCTACGTCTTTGCAACAACTCTTCAACAATTCTGCAAATAAGCCTTCTCTTGACCAGTTAAGAGTGAGTGAGCCATGATATGTACTAAACACGTAGAGCCAAGAGAGGCCAGAAAAACACTGTGATCCAATCAGCGGAGGAAGGAACACAATACTAGCATGTAACAAGTAAAAGTGTACTATTTTCTTATTGCATAATGTTTTCTATTTGGAAAATGACAAAACAACACATTTTATCTGCTCAGAGAAGGATATGTGTGGGAGTGCTAGGCAAGAGAATATCTCTCCAGAGGGATTAGAGTAATGATAAACTCTCTACCGGCAGCAAACTCCAAACCCTTCATTATTGTCAACACACACACACACACACACACACATGCGTCTATGAACACATGCACATACACTAACAGGTGAAGACGGCAACACAGACAGGCACACAAACAGAACACTATAACCCAGACCTTTGGCTAGCCTACAGTTCCATACAAACACTGAGTCAACACAGAGAGAGAGAGAGACGGCCACAAACATATGCTGAAACATGAGCGAACAAAAAGATTAAAGCATACATCCACAACCACCAAAAGCTGTTTGTTGCAGCTCCTGAATATTCCACCATGCACAGCCAATCTGCATTCGGCGGACCATCTCCCCCCACTGTGTCTCCACTCTCCTGGAACAAATACTAAACTGAGCCAAGGGCACCTCCAGGACTGCTTTGGCCAGCAATTTCTCACCAATTCTCAGATCACCTCCCCAGTGACCGACTGTCTGACATTCACACATACACAGAGCTAATGACAGCCTTCCAGCCACCCGACTGTATAACTGCCTTATGGGGATAGAAATACCTCTCCCTCCATGGTCATCGGCGCTCCGGTGTAGAACGCAGGATCAGGCTCGCCTCAGAAAGCAGCAAGTAAAGCAGACTTTGACCACAGGGAGTTGGGGATAATGTCAGTCAGGTTGGGCACATTGCAAAGACCACAACGCATGTTGATGGAAGTAGGATAACCTTATATTCTAAAATCTGTGTGGACTGGATTATTCTGACTAAGCAAGGTTATCTGACTAAATTCAGGTAAATGTCAGTTATCAGCTGAGGTTACAGAGCGATATCTGTTAAGATCACACCAAGAAGTCACAGTGAAGAACTTCAAGCTATTTCATCTCTCATTAGAGTCCTTTAAGTCTTATTCTTACAAAACTATTGAAAAGATCGGCCACGCTGTACAATCTCTTCAACATGTTCCCAAATCAAATCAGTAAGAATTTTCTGAAAATGCATGTTAGTTTCATGAAACAGGACAGAATAAGACTTCTACACTATATAGCCGAGAAAAATTCCATTTGATTCCAGAAAGTTCTTGAAGAAATAAGCCCCTGCAGTGGTTAAGTTCACATATTTTCAAGTCCATCCTAACACAGTCATTATGCCTTGCCTTGAAGTACACTGAGACAGTTATGGGTTGCTGTAAACATTCCTGTCCTGTACTGTTAGCAAAGAAATCCCTTCTGAAAGTAGATTTAATGTAAGCGATGAGGGATAAAATCCACAATCTTGCTTCTATGCAAAAACACTAAAGTTCAGCTTAAACTAATGTGAGGCCTCTGCAGTCTGAGTTAGTTGGAGACACTTTACAATTCCCACTCTGTGTTGCCATCCCTTTGCTGCTGTTCAGCAAGAAAACACTGTGAGTGCTTTCACACTCCGTGCCGGTTCCGGTTCCGGTTCCGGTTCCCGGACTTAATTTTGAACGAGCCGGCGCGTTCAAACCGAAAAAAAAAATCGGTTCGGGACCTGAAAAGTTTGTTCGTCCTCGCGAACCGTGACATCATCAGTGGGCGTGTCAACGAAAGTTTGCCGATAATCCATGACATTCGCCATTTTGCCGGTGTTGTGTTTACTTCCGCCTGAGTAACGCGGAGTAACGTCCTCCCACTTTGGTTCCGCTTAAGATGGTGTGAACGCGGGCTGGTTCGCCAGAAAGCACCAAGGTTCTGAGACACCAGAGCGGAGCTGGAGCCAAAACCAGAACCGTGTCTGTCTGAAAGCGCTTTGTATGAGGAATTTCAGACCATAAAGTCTTTATCTTTTTTTAAAAAAAGCTGTGAGAGCCTCATACTAACTTCAGCTAAACTTTGAAGTGACTTTGTTACACAGAGCAAGGACTGTAGATTTTGTTTGCATCTGTTACATCTGTTAGGGAGGTGGTCTCTTTGCACCCAGTATTGTCGGGTAGAACAATTACAGTGATCAATGACCCTTTAAAGGTTCTATATGGGAGATTCTGAACATTAATACAGCGGCAAACAGCTATTTACTCTGTTAAGATTAGGGATGCACACAATTTCGTCCGTGACCAGGGCTACTTAAGGTACAACGGCAGTTACAGTAAGTGGTGCATCTAGTTTTGCAGGCACAAGCCACTGCAGCCCCCTCGAGCTAATGCCCGATGTAAACACAGATGACATCTTGTAAAACGAGCACAGTTTGACAGTATTTTGATATAGAATATTTAGGAGTGTCAGAATAAACTGGTATATAACCACTTGACCGGAGCAACGTGTAACCACATTCACCACAGGCGTGTAGGCATTAACCTGCAGGCTCATAGCCACACTCAGCAAACCTACATGACGTTGCTTCTTACTTTTACCAGTCTAAATTGAAATTTCTGTTTAACCGACAGGGAAATTAGTTGCTAGGAACAACACTGGTAAAGGTATAGTGGAGTAATGGCAGAGAATGAAGTCACACTCCCTCTACGTGGGTAATCCAAGCTTCTCTGTTCTTTGTGTTGGTGGCTGTGCTGGCAGTGCATGAGCGAGTCATTCGGCGAGCTGATGCTCAGTGACAGACTCTGGTACAGGCAGTTCTTGTTAGTTTCTTTTGGTCTGAGACGCTGGCGCTCTAGTGCAACATCTAGTAGTTCTGAATCTCATATATTGAACTTTTAAAGTACAATGGACCAGTAGCTTCAAGCACCTTTGACATGAATTCAAGAGTATCATTGCCTATAACTAAAAATGCTTAAATTCAATTCTGCTTGTTAAAGTTTTTATTTACTGTATATATGTATTTATTTGCATGACAGAAAACACTTCTCTTCATTGCATTACATACTTGCCTCTTTCTGCTCTTCAGGTTTAGAATGAATGTTACACCAGCCTCTTTGTCAGTGTTAATTACCTTATTGATTCCTGTAGGTAAATTCTCATCTTGCTTTCCAACCCTTCCTTTAAATGTGGCCTTAGCTACAAAAACAACACGCTCTAAACATGCTAAATACAATTCAGCGAAGAGTACAGAAGCTGCTTACCTATATAGAATTGAATGTGGGCTCTGTAGCTGAAGAACTAAGCTGCCCACTCACCACTTGCATTATATCCTTCTATGGCCTAGTATAGTTTATGGGCCATATACTATCAGCAACAGCATACTAGCACCTGATAAGTGTTGCCCCTACAGTGGAAACATACAATCGTCAATCCTATTCAAACACTTAAATCTGTTACACACACATCATTGGATGAAACCAACTCACATTCACACACAGTCCCTCTGTCTTCCTCCCTCTTCACACACAAGAAAACGCACACAGTGTTGCTGTATTATAAATGAGTCTCATCCATCCTGTTACACTTCAGTGTCGCTGCAGTCTGGGACATAATCACCACAACATACACAGAAACACCTCACTGGCAGTGTTCAAACAATCTGAGCAAGAACATGTTTCAGACAGGATTCACATACGCACACCCAGAGATACAATTAAAGGGGAGTCATGTGCTGCAGCTGAAAGGATGCTTCTAGCAATTGTGATGTTTGCACTTCGAATGAGTTTGGTCCATACGCTGGTAGCCAGAGAGGGAGGGAGTATGGGTGTAAGTGTGTTGGGGGAAGGGAGTGCTTCTGGGTGTGGCCCCTGTGCTTGTTTATATAGAGACAGATAGATATCTGGATGTCGAGATATTAAAAACTGTGGGGGAAGTGCTAATGATGTGATGATTTTGTGGCGTGGCTGGGTATCACCTGGTATCAGGACATGAGAGGAGTGTAGCCCGCGGGCTTTTCTCTCTCTCTATTATGCCTGTCCCTGAGGTCCACCTCTCCTAATGCTATGCAATGTTGCGCTGACAGCTACCTTCAAAAGCATCAGCAGGGGTGCACTAAACAGCAATCCCCCCACTGCTCATTGCTCTCCTCTTTCTCAGACACACAAAAAAAAACATACTTTGGCAGACTGATAGAAAGATATAGGGAACACCACAGTTCCTTATCCACACACATGCACATATACACATTTATATACTGTGAATCACTCTGCTCCTTCTCTTTCAGCTTTCAGCGGCTACCCCTCCTCCTGCCTCCACCCAGCACCCAGAGATAACAGCTTTCCCTTCGGGCAGGCAGGCAGTGGAAGGGACAGCCATGGATATGTTCTGCCTGCTATCTAATGAGCGTCGGAATGTCACCGTGGGCTTGTCTGCTGGTCCCAGCCAGCCAAGCATCCATACATGTGGAATCAGCACAGTCTATCAAACAGCTGGCAGACAGCTCTGCTCCCTGCACCCCCCCCCCCCTCCCCTCCCCTCTTTCTCTCTCCTTCTTTCTTTCTTTCTAGTTCTCTCTCAGCTTCTTTCTCTCTATCTTCACTCTCTCTGCTCCTCTACAGTATGTGCCTCTCACTGTCTATTTCTGATCACAAACAAACAGAGGCCCAGGTCTGCTCTGCCGGTACGCCTCTCCCTGCCTCCCCCTCAACCAGCATCACTGACTTAACATAGACATCCCAAATGAAGAATGGAGGCAAGCTCTGCCATAAATAACATGCAGCTGCCTTCTCCGCCTGGGTAACGAAACGTACTTAGCAAAGGTAATGCAGAGAAATAAGAGCGTAATGACAGAGAGGTGCCAGTCATGGAGCAGTGGTGTTTTACATTTTGTGGCAAAAGCTGTGGGAGCTTCTGCCTGTAACTGTCTTTGTTTCTCTCTCTCTCTCTCTATCTCTCTCTCGCTCTTTTTATCCAACTCTTTCTTGTAGTCTCTCTCCTTCCCTCATGCTACCTGCCTGGGTAGAGCACTTCTGAGTGTTGTCTACACAGAGGACATCAAATAGCCTGCCTTCACAGAGATGCTGGAGTTGCTGCTCCATGCAGAAGTGCTGCTGTCTCAGCGGCTGTGCGGGGAGATTAGAAGATATCAGCAAGGAGGAGGGAAGAAGAAAAATGTCGACAAATGAATGTGGTGTTTCTCTGTCCCAAAACAACACTGTCACTTTGGTACAGTATGTGATCCATGTTGTGATCCTCTTTGTGAAGATTTGATTTGCCATGTATTTGGTTTTGCCACTGATCTGGGAGCCAAAAGCAATTTCCTCTGTTGCTACTTTTGGCTGGGTTATGATAAGACATCTCCATCCCTGTGATGGGGCTGTTAACAGTCTCATTTGGATCTTAATGAGCGTCTGACATCAAATGACAAAAGATGTAACACTGGCAAAACAGTGCATAAAAAAAGTCAAGCACGACCGCAGCTTTCACAACTCTGTTTCGCACAATGCTATGTACTAAATGCCATGGATAACATATTTAGCCTGCGCACTGCTGTACAACTGACAGCATAGATTCCTGACTCACTCCTCTACCCATTCATATTTTGGTTATAAATGTGTTCAGACTGCTTTAACACTCCAGAAGATCACCAATGGGTAAATTCTAGCAAGGGGCCCATTCACTCACATCATACATCTCTGTGAACACAGGGTTTTGTCCCTGCCTAATCTGATTATGCTCCTTCTTTCTATGATTCTTTGCATGATCCACCCGTCTCTCCCCCACTGCTTGCCCTGCTCACCCCACTTTTTCATGGAGATCTAACGTTGCCTATTGTTCGGGCAGGTGGCAATCTGAGGGCCCCCGGGCTACAAGTCCCGTTACAGAGGAAAACTGAAAATCCACAATATGCCGCTGCTGAAAATCTCTTACACGCTTGTGACATTACATACAGGCATATGGACCACGGCCTTATTAGATGATCTGACATTTTCACAAAAAGATCTTCATCAGGCATCTCAGTAGGAGAGCTTATCCGTGGATTACTGGGCTGCATCCAGTTAGTCTGACAAGTTGTTTAAACAAAATGTCAATAAGCACAGCAATCTCTTCAGTGAGGGCAGTTCGGTCAGCATTCCTCCACCTGCTCATCGCCTCCTATGGACACATTTTAGACCCCATCTATGAGCATAAATAAAGGGAGTGTGTGTTACTGTACCTTGGAAGTGGAAAGCTCTAGACTCGCTGTGGAAGCCCTGGACCTGAGTAACTCCTTCAAAGCCTTCCCCCAGCGTTAGTTCATCAAACACGCTGATGCGCAGGGCAGGGTCAACCCCAAAGCCTACAACTAATTGGAAAACACAAAAACAAGATTGTCATTGTTATTTGCACGCAAGGACACCTGTGATGCTACATGCATTTCCTGCTGGTGTAAGGGGAAGAGATGGGAGGTAACAAGCTGCTACATCAAGTAGATGGGATTATTTGTGGAAAAGCCTAGGTGGCGAATTACGCAGAACTTCACATAATTCAATTACATGCATCCACACCGTACATACTACATGTTGCAAGAAATGGTTACTGTACAATCAGTGACAGCCCTGTGTCTTACCTGAGGAGGCGCAAAATATGCCGAGAACCCGAAATAGCTGTAATAATCCCATGGTGAATGTATATAAAAAAAATTAGTCCATGTTTTGTCCACTTCCGAGAGACAGTATTGTTCAGTCACATGCGAATGATGGATCACCCTCGCGCAGAAGGCTATTACCAATCCCAAATGCTGAGCGGAGGCATTATCTCAACTTTAAATGCCCAGTGATCCAAAAACAAAAAAGCAAATCCGGATAGAAAGAGGGGGGAAAATGTAACAATGTAGAAATTATTCCATGTAACGCAGGATGTGCTCCATCGGCACCACCCGCGGCACAGGTGGGTAACGGAGAGGACGCACGAAGCGAGCTGCCGCTGCCTCACCAGCTGAACAGACAGACGCTCCTACAGCAGCGGGAGTGAGACCCGGAGAGTGAGTGAGGAGAGGAGAGGAGAGGGAGGGAGAGGGAGGGAGAGGGGAGGAAAACCTGCCGAGGAGTGAGAGAGGCAGAAAGAGGGACAATGAAGCCCCCTTGTGGGCTGAGATGAGAAAAGCCTCAATGAATCTAAAAAAAAAAAAAAAATGCCCACGTTGCACCTTAAACCCTGATGGGTATCTTGGTATTTGTTGGCAAATTCTTTATACATTAGTAGTTTGGATTATTATTCCTTCACATTGCACATATTCCTTATACTTCTTATACCTCCATGGTCAATAGTTGGCACATTCCTGCATAAACTATTGGCCTACAGGTCTTTCATTTAAAAAAAAAAAAATAATTCTTTATATTCTTTATATAACTTACATTTTTATTGTTGCACATTTCTATTCTACTTTCTTTTATCTCACCATGTTTGCATGAAAATAACAAGTCAAATTCCTTGTATTTGGAACCTCACTTGGCAATAAACACGATTCTGATTCTGACACAACTGTGTGATTCTGGAAAAGGTGAAGGTAAAATACAGCCAATGATCAGTTGATTAATTCCAGTTCAATGCTAAAGGATGATGCAGGTCAGGTGATCATGCGGAAGTCATATAATCCAGCGTGCATGAAGAATTAAGCTTCTAATAGTGACTGAATTAGCTAATGATGAAAAATATTTAATTGGGATTGAATTGCGTTGTTGTTTCGAAGAAAATCCTTTCGAAATCATCAATTTCTATTAAATTCAGAACAACTAACTAAATTAACCATGATCAAATTACCAAATGACATGAATTATTAGCAAGCTATCGGGACGAAGGGACATAAATTATATTATATTTGAAGCAACTGTTTAAAGTCTGAAGTATGTGTCTATAACATAATATTCATCAAGTCCAGCACAGACCATAGGCTGAAGTGTGAAGTGCATCACTTGGGGCAAGGCAACAAACCCCTAACTGCCCCGAGGCGCCACTTTGTGGCAGCCCCATCACTACCATCTCTATAGGTCCTATGTGTGCATGTAAAACTGTACAATGGAGTGTAAATGAACAAAAAATGTGAAATATGAGTTTATGGTGTTCTTTAACTTTATGATTCAATGGTTGCCTCACTTTTATTTAATGCTGCAAGACTGTGGGCTTTTAAGAACGTTCCTGATGGTAATGCTATCCGAGTTGAGCCATGAGGTGCTTTCTTCTTTAATACAGGCCTGCTGCACTGTGGGCTATCGAAGGGGACACGGGGTGGGAGCCATGTCTTGTAAAGCAGAGGTGTGAAATAGTTCAGCTGTGGAAACACCTTGTCCAGTTGTCGGAGGAAAAGCTGACCAAACAGATCTTTAACCGGGATAGAGTACACAATTATCCTCGATCAGGAGAGGTCGCTGCAATATTTTCTTTCTGATTTACATTTTATTTTCATGAGTGATTTGCAGCATAACATAAATGGAGTCAAATAACTAGTGAAGATCCATGGATCCAAGGAACAACAGAAGGAGGGGGTCCGAGCCCATAAGAACTGGCACTATGCTGCTAGCAACGGAGGCAGTTTGCACAAATATAAAGGTATTCCTGAGGAGCCGTGTTTATGTGTTCATTGTGATTTTTGTGATGTTGAGGATGAATTTCATTTTGTGCTCCAGTGCTCCATGTACGGTGACTTGGAAAATCATCTGTTTGAAAAATCAATTGAAGAACCCTGATTTGTTTTGGTTGTCTGAAAGTAAAATGTTGAATTGGCTCTTTGATGAGATTTTTGTCTTGGCAAAAATGAATGGCGACTAAAACAGAGACCAGTGTGTCCATCATAACTTCTGTCATGGAAATTGAATGTTTTGAAAGGTTCTGTTTTTGTTTTGTCAGGAATGTTTAGTGTTACATTTTTCTGTTAAGTTACAGCTTTATGCTGCAGTGATTTTCAGTTTACCTAGTTCAGTGCTTTTGATTGTACAGCACTACAGATGTTCCCTAGCAACCGATTTACATATTTTTGAAGTCTCTGCTAAAACATTATTTTGATGTCTATCATTTTCTACTCATTTGCACAACATTTAGACATGAATGTCTGGCATCTTTAGAAGAATTTGGATCACCACAAGAATTTAAAATAGAGTTTATAATGGCTCTTTCTCATCGGTTATTGCATTTTAGTGTTAAAACATGAATAAGATAAATATTATCTTATATATCTATACTTCTTATTCTTTTGATACTACATGACCACAATAAAAGATAAAATAACGTGGTCCAGAAGTTCTACAGGCATCTAGGTTTGCCGTTTATTTGTCTTGAAGATGTTCCAGCACTCATCCAAAAGGCTTCATCTGTTCTACTGAAAGGCAGAGTCCCCAAGCATTTAAACCTCTTTGGTGGGTTCACATTGATGTTACATGAGGTCACAGAAGTTGTCAAGGTCACATGGTAACCGTGACGGTCCAGAGCCTCATGAATTTAAGTGTAAATTGGTGTGAAACTGCCTGGGAAGGAATGTCATGGCAGCATTATGAGCAGCAGATAAGTGATGCCGCAGCAGCCTCCTCCTCTGTTCAGGAATGGTCCAGTTTGACTTAGACTTCTTTCAAACCATCTGCCTTCTCTGTCCTCATATAAAGAATAGATGTCAAAAGACAAAATTACCAACTGTCTCAGTGTATTGAGTTTACAACAGTGCCAAAAACGATGCTATGATCAGAGCTATGACCTCCTGTAAGCATCCAGTTTTGTTCTTTCAGTTAGTTAAGTCATCCACTAAAGTTGAAGTTTGGCATATCAGCAGGTGGTATGAAAATGAATTAAAATGGAGAGCTTGGCTGGCTGTGTGACTCAGCCTTGTTAATGCCTTATTAGGAAGCACAGATGCTTTTTGTGCTTTGAATATTTGTTTATCCGTCTTGGATCTTCGTCATCCATGGGACCAATTACCGCGTTGAAACAACCGTTTTATCAGCAGCCATACCAAGCTAGTGATGCTTTCTTTTTTCTTTTTTTTCTTTTTAAAGATGAGAATAAACAGTTATATTTTCACTGAATCCTAATAAATGTCCTGCCAGATGGACATGAATGGGAGCCTTTTGTTAATGTTCTGTTAAGATGTGATCCCAAGTCCACAAGAAACCCCAGCGAAACTCTGGATGGTTGGGAAAGTCTGTTGAAGTAGGCTGACAAGTAGAGACCAGCAGACATGATTATAGGGACAGTTCTAGATCCTGCGTGTGCTCAGCTTCTTTCTAAGGACCCCAAATTAACACCAACTTATTTGTCAAATTAATCTGCCACCCCTTCGATTCAGTTTTCATTAATTCCAGTAACATGTTTTATTCTAATTATGAGTCATGCAAAACTGATGTGTTTTGACAAATAGGCCTTTGTCTCCTGTTCAGACAGCATGCTTATAGGCTAATGGGTGGCTATTGTCAATAAAACAAAGGCAGGCAATGGCTCTCCATGCGGTGGCGGAGTGTCGCATCAGCTGTGTGAGAGGGCCTCCAACCTTCTATTCATTATTAATAATACTGATTTCTTCTGGGTGCACACACAGGAAATGTAATTACTTTGTATTGCCCACAAGTTGTCATTTCCTAAAGTGCCATCAGGAAAATAAGAGTCATTAAAGCTTGTGCCCAGCCAAGAATGAAAAGTAATAAACGCACACAGTGCCAACACACACCTACTCTCCTGCTGTGCGCACACACACTCACACACTCACACACTCACTCACACACCAAATCTCTCAGGGCAAGGGCAGTGGAAGTCCTTTCGTTCATCTCTAAAAGATCCAGATGGGTGATGAATTACAAAGCTCTAAGGGGCGTATTCACTTTGGCCATAACTACACCATTTAGACGTACCAATGCCATAGACAAAGGAGAATCATTTGCTGTCGCTGTGCGAGGATTTGAAAGAACTACAGAAAAACTGGCCATATTCTACCCAGAGCTTTCTCCTGGGATTAATTTGTTGATTAATTATTATATATATTATACTGACCTTGTCTGTCTTTCAATTTCAACATTCATGAGTCATATTAAAACTGTAGCCTCTAATGATTCATTACATCTGTCCGCTCAATAATGTTTTTAATATCCATTTGAACCACTTTGACGCTTTATTGCAAATTGGAATGTATAGGATTTCTTAGGTGGATAATAGAGAGTGTAGAGAGACTTTGTTACAACTCTGTTAAACACAGGAAATGTAAATACACCGCTAACAGTTAGATATAGATTTGTGTTGAGTTGCATTTTCGATGCATTTGATGACAAAGGGGCTTCAAGAGCTGCAACAGCACAAGTTTAAATTAATAGAATGACAAAATGATGAGCAATGCAAAAACGTTCATCAAAAAATATTAAAACAAGTATGGAAAAAATAAAATAGAACACAGGCTAGATTTTTTTCATCTCATTCACTTCACTTAACCTCAGGTGGTTTTCATACTCTCAGTGCCACCTTGTGTGCATGGCAGTGGAGTGCAGTGACGGCATCAGAGTGTAGCAGTACTGAGGTACAACAGACAGTGTCACTCTTGGACCATCAGACGGCTAAATACTGGATGACCTGAGATATGGGCAAGACAAAGTTACTGCAGGTGCAGGTGAGGTTAAGCGTGAACAAATGACAAGACTATACAACAGCATCAGCCTGGAATACAGGAATATCATAAGTGAGGAGTGTGGACTTGCTTCTGAGAAATGCAGGCAGTATGACATGATCAACTTTATATTGCTGGGTTTGACCTTTTCATTAGGTTATATGTCTTTTGTGTGGTAACTTTGCTTGCTAGCAGTTTTCAAATGTCTGCGGAGCAATGAAGTAGCAGCTTTGTGGAGCTCATGATATGCAGCTTTTATTAAGACTGTGTCACAACAATATTGAGACCAAATTTTAGCACAATGTTTTGTCAAATTGATTTTCAAAATAACGTTTTTCAACTCAATCATACCTTTCAATTTCAATAAATGTTTAGCATCCTAAAAATAATTAGGATAATTATTAAATAAAAGGACAACAGATTGAATTTTAAAATGTTTTTCTGGTCGATGAATCTGACAAATAAACGAATATAAAACATTTAAAAAATAAAGATTTTCAGTGCCCACGCATCCACTCTTTTTAGACTTTTTCCTTTTAAAAAGCTTTTTTTTCGTCAACGAGTAAAAGCACAAACAACTCAGAACTCTTATTAATTTGCGGCATTTTTCCTTGAAAACTCACATCACTGATGAGCTTGAAATGCTCCACAGGCCATTTGCTGATGTATTTTTTTTTTGTTTTTCTTAACTGTATTACTGCACTCCAAATGTGTCACCGCTTCACAGAAACAAGCCATGTTAATCCAGTCTGGATTCCATTATGGAAGGACTTCCTTTTTAGGTGAAAAACTTGAGTTTAGTATGGTTAGAGGGCTGAAATTTAGGCGACGTGTTTTTAAATGTAACCAACTTACTATAGACGTACTCTTAATCGAAACATGGTTTTACATATGGCGCTCCTTTATAGACTGTCCGTGCAGTGCAGTTGTTCCACCCAGCCACTCCCAATTCCCCTGGATTCTATTGTGAATGTGTGCAGTGAGCTGGCTCATTGGGCCCTCATGGTGAATGGCCCGCAGCCATTCACTCAGCATACAGAAGCTCATTAGAACTCTATAGACACACAATTGTGAGGCTCACATTAGAAACTTCCTCCTCTGGGGCACAGACACACCACACAAAGTGCCAGTTTGCTGCTAAGCTAAGCGCATTGTCTTCCTGATTCATAGAGCTTGGCCCTCCATTCACGATATTAAGTTCGAGTGGTGGAATATCAATTGCGTGTGCAATGGGCCGGTATCTTTTTAAGAGCTTTAGTGGGGTTAAAAAGAGAGAAAAGGGATCTCAGCCGGTCTGCAGAGTGCTAGCTTTCAACAGGGCTATTGTGAGGATCCTGAATGAAGGGACCCCTGTTTTTTCCCTCCATTTCTAAAAAGAGATGGACATCAAATAAATTCACATGAACTTGCTTCAGGGTGTTTCCAAGACCTACTGTTTAAGAATAGCCTAATTATACCTCCCTCTCCTGGAGAGCTCTATTGGAATCTGGCTAATTACGAAGTGGTGAATCTTAATGATGATACGCTCTTAGCGATGCTTTTTAAAACATGCACCACGTTGAGTAAGATTGGTTTCTACCTAAACTGTCGATGGACACAGAAAAATATGTGATTTTAACAATACATACATGATGATTTCAGGAGTGTTGTTAGTTTTGAGGTGCTCATAACAACTTTTAAAATTGCCACAGATTGTTATTTGTTGCTGAAAGGCTAATTCATGTGGAAAGTGATGTGGGAAGAAAATACTCCACAAATATCCTCAGTGTTATCGCATAAAACATACCTTGACCACAAGCAGGGCCCTTTCAAAGTATAAACAAATACAGTTAATATCAGCACTGGAGAGCAGCCTGGGGTTCCCTCCTGTTTTCTCTCTGTGTCATATGAACAAATGACTCTCCTCCAAACAAAAAGCCTTGGGGGACCATCACAGCCACTTGTCTATGTGGAACATGTTAACACACTCTCACTATACAAAAGTAGATAGCGCACACAGACTTGCTAACACTCATCATGTGACAGAGCGCTATGCCTTCTCCACCAGTCTGAGGAATAAAACCTCAAATTTGATTACAAGCAACCTTTGGCTCCCTGGCCATCACACAATAGGCTGAGCTGTCTGGGCCAATTTCCATGCTCAGCATGAGGTATCTACACGCGCAGCCTGGCGCTCCTTGCCACCCCCCACCACCCCCCCCCAAACCAGCACGGATATGCCTGTTTACTGTGCCTACACTCAGGGTCTGTCGCCCCTCTTGTTGGACTTTCTATTATGATGTTGAGGATCATTAGTTGCAGTGTGAAAGGTTACACAAGCCTCTCATTGGAGGTGTATGTGCCAAAACATCACTATATGCACGTGTATGTGTTTTTGTGACCATTTTTGTATACAGTTGCAATCTTCAAATATGCATTTGCCCCCACTACACTGAGGGTCGGCACTCCATAAATATTTTGGTGGTTGAGTCGGCTGCCTGTGAAGACACATGGGTCTCTTAACGCTGACCTAGAGCACAACTTAAACCCCTCTGTAAATTAAACAAAAGTTTTTGACTGACTGGCAAATAAACTAGAGCTAACTAGAAGTTACCAAAATTGAACAATTAAAACTAAGGAATGTTGTCTTCAATCCTTTAATAGATCTTGTCAATGTTCAACAACAATAGCACAGCCATGTTATAGAAAAATCTAAATGCATTTGCATCAACAGAAACATTTAATCTTTAAAAAAGTATCATATAGAACTACTATGAAAATTCTTATTATGTAATTGCATACACACACAAAAATGCTACATTTATACAAATTTGATTATGAAACCAAATTTTAAGTCATCTGGTTAGGCAATGGAAGGTGACATTAGGTGGTGTCACTTTCTTAGAAAAAAATTTATTGTTTATCGCACTTAGCTCATGATTCTTGATAAAATATATCTTTAAATTTGATTGCACTACTTTGTCAAACTGTGTTTATTCACACAAACGTGACGTGGTTTTAAATCACTGTGCAATTAATAAAACCCTCACAGAGCAATGTTTTTGAAATGAAACAGAAAAAAAGCACATTGCAAATGAAGTGCTGAGGGGTTTGTATGAGGCACAATGGGAGGCTGGAGAAAAGAGAAAACTATTTACTACTGGAGAGGACTGTTTGGTGCATGTTAAACTTTGGCCAGCAGTTCATTGTCTCTGGTGTCTATCATTTAATAGGCTAGTTGACATAATGAATGAGCCAGACCCACCTTCTGCCACTCCAGAAAGGACCCCAGCCTTATCTGAATTGAGAAGCACATTAGAGCCTCTCAGCCAATCACGACACAGCCCTGTAGCAAAGTGCAGGCCCAAAAGAGGAAGAGCAGAAAACTTTTGTTTTCCTCAGAGTTTAATGAAGTTGGCCTGGTCACTCAAGAAGGGATTAAAGGAGAATTTAGTGTCACTGAGCTGTGACTGCTGAAGAGGGAACTCAAGGGTGCGGGTCACTGTGTGAACAGGATGGTCTCAGTTCAGAGCTGCACCAGGAGGAATATGGCTGGCTCTCCCCCTGCTTTACCAGGCTTTGGGAGCACAGGAAAGAGTTTTCTTATTGACAATCTGCTGCAATCGCAGACGACTTCAGGTCGTCCAGAAAGGTTAGCAGGTGGACACCTGAGACTAGCAGCGTGTGAACAGCTGAGGAGAGCCTGGGGCTCTGAGCATGGAGCCTACCAAAGCCAGGCCCACAGTCCCCAGCAGGTGAAAGATTTAGGAAGACCACTTCTGCCACACTCAGGTAAAGAGATGCTTTATGCAAGCAGATGTTTTAAATAAATATATCTAGATTAGATTACATGTCACCCTTAATGACAGCAATTTTGTATCTCAGATTCATGTAAAGTGTATATGTATCTTTGTAAGAGATGTCCCAGTTAAGCAAAGTGTAAGTGTTCCTGTTTTTTTTTTTACTTTTACTAAATTAATTCATCAAGACAGACTATTAACCATTGAAATTACCCTGCTACGCTTTTGCAAAATATCCATGCACATGTGTATACTACCAAACTAACGAAAAATATTTATTTACTGTAAAGCATTTATATCCTCTATCGGGTAGTCTTACTCACTTGAGTACGATTTTTTTTTAAATTTAATGTTTGTTTAATGTTTTGGGTACTTTGAAATTTAACAAATTTAATTTAACAAATTTAATGACATTATTTTCAAAAGAAAATCAGTAATACTAATAGATCAAATACTTTAAGACTTAATAATAAATGATAAAGCAAGCGTTTAGAATTAAACTATTACAAACTGATGCAAACATTTCTAAATACGGTATGTGCATTAATGTAACCCGATTATCATTTAAGCAATTCATTTTCAAAATGAGTTTGTAAATAATTTCCAAATAAAATATGGCTGTCAAAATCAAATAAAAATAATTCCATCTGTATACATCACCTAATGATTAACACTGTTGAAAAAATTTTATTAAAAAGAAAACCCCAAAAAACAAGAAGAGGTAGGACTCCAAATGCCCTCAGAAGTTGGCGGTGACCCAGGTATAGTCCCTAATGGATCATACCTGTCTCATCTGGTTACTACATGACCATATATGACTGTTCCTATCTATCATTGCAGGTGTGCTGAGCAGTGTTTTCCTGCAGAGCCCGCAGTATCTGCTGGCATGCTGTGGTGGGTCCAGCCCCCCTCCTGTCTTCTCCAGTGAGTGTTTTATGCCTCATCAGCAATGCCTCAGCTACTCTCTAAGCATTAGCAGCAGGGTCTCCCATGCTCTCCACAGCTAATTACTGATGCAATGCCAAAGAGCTAATTCTCCGCTCAACTCTGCACAGCTCTATTCATAACCATTCACGGCTGTTTAGGACAGGGAAGAGGGGTGGGTTGCAAGGCTTTTAAGAGTCCCTGGGGCCCCCTATTTTGTACTTGCAAATACACACTTTTACCAGCGCAAATATGCACAGCTAATAAACATCTTGTCTTCTGTCATATTAAGATTATAATTACTAGGTGTGGATTCCTACTGCTGAATAAGGCAGATTGTTTCAAAGCTTACTCCATCTGCACATTAATATGTTTGTTGTGAATGCCAACAGATTCAAATTTATTTTTCAAGCTACATGAAATTTGAAAACATTCAGGAAATCTGCAATGATGCCTGAAATGTTAAAACTTTCCTCTGAACTGTGCTTGAAATGTTTCAGTTCACAATTCAAGATACTAGTACTATATATTGCTCTAGTAGTATTAATTAAGACTAGCAGTTTTGGTATTATTATTATTCTATTATTTTGTTTTTGGTTATTATTAATATCAGTTGCTGCAATGATGCCTGTCAAATGTTGCGGAAAATAGCACAAATCAGACAGCTCTCATCCCACACGTCCCTGGATTCCTTTTAGTAGGCTGACACTTTCCCACAGTGCCCAGCAACACAACAATGCCAAGTCTGGCTGTGACCAATTGGCACTTTCACTCCACCATCCACACGCGACCTCACTGCAATTTTTCACTGCAGCAATGAACTCCGCCAAGCACAAAAAACTTGCCCATTTCTCTACAGAAGAGGGCTGGACCAGGAACATCCCCCAGCCATTGTCTGGCTAAAGAGCTTGGTTCGCCGACCCCCTCCTTTCTCCTGTCCTTCAACTCTCATTCCTGTCCATTGGAGACTTTTGGACGAGGACATAAAGCATTCAATGGAAGTGACTTTTATAGACTTATTCGAGCTCATCTTCACATACAAACTGGCTTCATACCTGCAAGTGAAAAGATTTAGTGTTGGGCCACTGAGCCATCAAGTAATGGCATTTCTATTGAACGGCTCTATTGTTGGTGTCCCACAGGGCTCTATAGTTGGCCCACTGGGGTAGACACACACGTTGCCCAGGAATGACCTGGTAATCAGCTATTTAAGTGAAAGCTATTGAGTCCCAATAGAGAAGTGAGAAGCATGTCCAAACCTGTTATGTGCTCCCTAGAGGTGGTCTATGTGCAGATTTGTCGTACAGATTAAAAAGGCAACATTGAATGGATTGGATAAATTGTTCCACTTGACTTTTGTTGTGCGTGCACCTGTGAGTGAAGTAGCGTGGGATTGCTCCTCACAGTTCATCAAATGCCTTTTTTCTCAGTTGAACTGGCTTTCTATTCTCTTTAGTCACCCCCAGTTTGTTAAACTGAACAAATAGGAAAAAAGAAATCAAAAGTGAGTGATAAAGTGAGTGTGACAAAAACAGGCATGATATGGGATTGAAAGGTAAGAAATGCGATATGGTTGGTGAAGCGTGCATACTGATTGTGGACAGAATTGGATTTTGTGCCTTTAAAATGAATTAAATTAAAATGGTCTAAATCATGAAACAAATTATCCTCAACCAGCTTAGCCAATAACATGCTGTTTCATCTCAATTCACTCAACTCACAACCTCTGTATTCCCTTGGCTGCTACTTGTACTCTGTCTATCTGGATTCACATGACACTACACTTCATTTTAGGATTATGTCCACAGGTCACCAATGGCAGCTTCTAATTATTGACCTGTACTTAATTGATGTTAAATTAGTAGCTTGGGTCACCATACTGAAATTTATATGCGTTTTCCCCAACTTGTTTTTCAGAAGGAGCAAATATTCGAATGTGGTCTACTGACATAAGTCCTAAATCACGCAGAGGGATCCTTCGGAGGGCTGTGTTTTCTGAAGAACAGCGGAAGGAACTGGAGAAAACCTTTCGAAGACAGAAATACATTAGTAAGACTGACCGGAACAAACTGGCAGCTGATCTCAGCCTCAAAGAGTCACAGGTAATTGAGTATGAACAATCTAATTGTTGCCTGATTAATCTCTGATTCAAAAAGACATTAAGCAGAAAATGTGTTTATAAGGCACATGGCCAATTAGCCATATTTCATTTTACAGCTCAGATGTGACAAGGGGTACATAGGAAGGTAACAGAAAAATCTCTCTTGCTCATCAACTACAAATCTTGACGAACAAATTTAAATCCTGCTTGGCAATATCATGAAAGTCAGCAAAACCCAGATGAATATTGACTACAACATGACCAAGAGTGTACCGCCACACTAGCTGCTCCCTGAGGTTGTACTTAGACTTACTCAAGATGCTTACAGCGACGACGATAACATTCCCATCTTAGTTTAGTGTGTTACCATGTTGATATTTGCTAATAAGCACTGAACACAAAGTACAGAGGGTGGTGGTGGAGTTTTTAGAGGAATCAGGTCATAAACCAAAATATTAAAATCAAAATTATGACCTGACGATTTTGCTAAATGAAAGTCTGGGAATCACCAATGTTAACTCTAAGGAACATTTGAATGCCTGTACCAATTTCATTGGTAAACCCGTCCAATAGGTTTGAGACATTTTACTTTAAACCACAAATATGAACCTCATGGTGGTGCTAAAGGAAAAGTCAGAAAATCACCTGCTTCACAGGATAAGTGAAAACTTGACCTGCTGGTGGTATAAGAGGTACAGTCAGTCTTCCTTTAGGCACCATGAATGTCAACTCATCTAGCAATTGTTGAAGCAAAGTGGTGGGCAAAAAATGAATATACCACACAAATTTTAATGAAATGCCTCTCCATCCTCCTACTGCTTCAGGTAAAGATCTGGTTCCAGAACCGCCGAATGAAGTGGAGGAACTGCAAGGAGAAGGAGGTTCATAACACTCGCTCCCCGATGGATGAGCTCATGGCCCAAGGTCTCGCTCAGGAAGAGGAAGAACCATCACAGAATCACACTGATGCAAAAACAGAGAGATCATCGCCACAGAAGAGTATTAGAGACACATGAAACGCAGCAATGAGTGGATGATAAACTAATGACTTTCTCAAATCCACAAAAACCTATAAAAAGCCTTCAGTACAGGGAGGGAGTTAAAAATATGTGGATGGACTACTCTGTTACGACTAACACTGATGATATTGCAATGCATGTAGCCATTTTGTTGCATCATAAATGTAGGCTAATTAGTTTAAACTGCTTGGTCAATCACTTTGCGTTTCAATGGCTTCAGTAAGCAATCTTTTGTTTATTTCACTGACAAGTCTTTCCAGGAAAGATTCCCATTCTTCGATTGTAATTGCAATCAGTTAAAGGCATAAATGAGTCACTTCGTTTAAAATATCAGCCTTTTTTTCATGCTTTGACCAGCTTTATGCTAATACTCTGCTCAAACTCCAAAACATTTTTGAGGTCAGATTTTGCTTATATTTTTTGGAGAATTATTTTCATGACCTTGAATGCATATATCAACTGTAAATAAAGCATTTGAATGAATCTTGATTTCCACTTTGCTTAATCTAACACTTCTATACACCCTCTGCAATTAACAAATATATAGATGTATTCTCCATCAACAAGACGATGACCAAAAAACAATAATGAAGGTTTACTTATTTTTATTTTTTGATATTTTCATGCTCAGGGCTCACATGCAGAATTGCTTAATTACCAATAATACAAATACTGCAAGAGGCAAACACAATCATTTACAGTAAAGCACACATTAAATCCATTACAAATCATGTAAACACAAAACATGACGTGCAGTTAAAAGCTAATGAGAAACAAAGACTGGTTTCTAGTCAGCCAATTTAAAGATACTACAAGAGATTGCTTTGCTATCACTATTAGCAGTCCAGTCCAGGAAGGGTGGTGCATTTCAAGATACGTAGGTAATTCTTTACTTTGTTGGAGTCTCTGCGGAAGCAGTAGAGAAGGTCATGATGGTCTATAGAGTGGAGTTCTCCTTGTCTGTAGAAGGAAAAGGCAGAAGAGGGGACCAAACTCTCAGGAGAGATGTAACCCACAGTGTTACCAAGCACTCCCAACAGCTTCATCTGAAATGGACAGAAGAAAAATCAAGGGTACATAATTCTTCCAAGGAATGCATACAGAAAAATAGAATAGGTCCAAGAAATAAAAATACATAAACTTTGTGAAAATGTATTATAGGGATACATTCCAACTACCAATGTGACACATTGAAAATAAGCCAGCATATTCAAACATTATAATAATTAACGTAATATGACCACACAACACACCCAGGATGCTTACCTTTTCAGCCATTTTTGCAACTCCATCCCTCAGCTCATGCACCATATCACTGATCTCTAGTGCCTTGTTGGAGCTGTAGTGGTTGAAGTCTTGATTTTGATCCTGAGACATGCTCCAGTAAAGTTGTGACGGGGGGGGGCCCAAGCCCCCAGCAGCCTCAGGATCACTTCTGTCAGCTGGTCTCGCTGCACATGAAAGAACTACTTAATTAACTTGGTAGCTAGATACAACTTTCCAGACGCCATGCAAAAATTGTCTTTATATTATCTCGGACAAGATGCTTACATGCATGAGTAGCAATGACCATATGTAATATCTATAACACAAATGCTCACCCCTAGCCTTTGTGCATTCTCCTTATCATCTGGTGTTATTATGCCATATGTGTGGCACCTCCGTTTTCCTATGAGGTTCTTGCTGGGAAAAAAATATTGCTCCTGCAATGATGGCACACATATCACACAGTGATACTGGGGCTTGAAAAATTCCAAACTCAAACAAGCGTGATTGATGATATATGAATGGAGGTCAAAGTGTGATGGATGGTGATGGATGATCGATGTCAGGGCTGAAAAAGAACTCACAAATTCAGAGTGCAGATCATTGGAGATGCCATGCATCCTTGAAGACTGTTGTATGACCCTGTCAAATAGATCTGCCAGGGTAGAAACGTGGCATCCAGTCTGTCCATAGGCACAGATAGGAGTAGTGTCAACCCTCATGGAGAGCTCCAGGAACACCAGTGTAAGAACAACAACGCAAACTGAGGGGAAAAAACGTAAAATTAGTCACGAAAAACTATAGCACCACATATAAATAAAAACTTATTGCATTGAACTTGCCTGTTGCCATCTTATCCTTTTTCATGGTTCCTTGCTTGCAGTGGAGCACCAGATGATGAATGGAGCTACTTGTGCAGAAGCTAGCACATAAAATGATGACGTTGCTGATTAAACAAATTGGTTTATAAAAGAAAACGTGATGTTCCTCTTTGCACGTCATACAGTATGCTTCACTTAGTTATCTGCTCAGCCGAAAGCAGACAAAGCTAACCCAGGCGGAAAAGGTGCTACACAATGTAGACTAGTTTAGGCATTTTGTCGGTTTAAAGTAATCAACATTCGTATCAGATAAATGAAAAACTTTTTTGTGGTGCTCAGCCCTCAAGTGCCCATAATTGTAATAATTTAAAAAGCAATTGCTAAAATAGCTGCAGGATCTCCAACCATCCTCATATAATTTTAGGTCCCAATATAAAAGTGTATAAGTCCCAATATTCTTCTCTTGCTTCAGCAGTACATAAAAAGCATGATAAATAACACTGTTAAAAACCCATACATTGAAGATAATTAGTCTAATTGGGGCATTAACAATATTCAGATCACTTCAGTGCATTCAGCATTTTAGCTCAACCTCAGGAGCATAGCATAAAAATGTATACTACCATAAAAAGATATAGACTAAGCCCATTGTTTAACAATCCTTGCTTGGTGTGCTCAGCCTGGTAGTGAAAACAAGGCTATTCAGCTGTAAAGTGAGTGATTTATCTTCTCATTAGTATGACATTGTATGGTCAATGCCACAGGCTGTGTACAGCAAATACAGTCATGAGTCATTTGAAACAGTTCTGCTTCTTATCCAGAGCCACTTTCCACATTATGGAATGACCAATTTGTACATGCATTCACATTGAAATTGATTCATGCACGTTTTATTTTCATATTGTATTACCCATTGTCACGTCCCATTTCAATGGTTGCAATGAGAAGGGGCACAGCACCTCAAAAGTGACCCGATGTTTTGTTTCTGTGATAGTAAAGGGCAACAGAGGACCTACTCATCACTCGCCCTTTTTTAAAGAATGTCATTGTGTGTGCCACAGGACTGTAAAGGGTTCAGCAATAGCAATATTACAAATACTCAGAAAGTATATCTTCTCAGAACAAATATTTTATTGCCATCTTTTTCCCACACATGCACATAAAGAGATGTCATAAATACAACAATACTGTTATAGAAAATAGAATCTACAATCAATTTACATTTATTAATATTATGTACAAGTTTGAGTGCATTCTATTCCTGTGTGCTGTCAGAGCAGAGATGAGATAGTGAGCTGCTGAGGGAGTAAAAGGGTATTCATGTCCAGCTGTTTCTTAAATCCATTTACATTTAGCTTTTTTTTACTCTCGCCAACACCCAATGCCAAGAAACTCTCCATCTCAAAATTTCTCCTTGATTTTCAGTGTGTGTTTTAGGTGTGGAATCATATGAGAAGTTTGTTCTTATGTGATTCTACACTTACAACACAGATTCAGAGCTCCCGTTTTCACATGTACATATCGATCCATTCAGCATCTGTGGGGCTTCCACTTGCGAGTAGCCATTGTGATATTTATATCTTTTTTGTGCCAAGGGAAGAGACGAGTGAGAGCGAGGGTTCCATCAGGCTGCACAGAACCAGTCAGCACGTAAAGCTGTGACCGCCCGGGGCGCACAAGGGCATTGGCACATTGAATGTTGATGAGGAGCCACTGCTGGAGTAGGTGCTGGGTGTCATAAGGCAGCAGAGGTCCCTGGCGAATAAACTCAACGCGGCCCTCAACCTCAAATTCTGGCTCTCCTATGGGTATGCGACGGCGGTGAAGTTTAGCAGTCACAGCTGTGGAGAAGAAAAAAAATTAACCATCTGGTTTGGACAATTAAACAGAAAGGCTATACAACATATCCAAACAGGATGAAAACAATCGACAAATAACAGCCTACTGAAAGAATTCTAAAACTTACCAAAGTCATACTTGCAAAAAGAATCCAGGACTGTTTTCATTGAAGGAGCCTCTTCCACAGAAGGACAGTTTTGGCAGGCAGGTTTGGGTAAGTCTGTGACAACAAATAAGACATAGTTTAGAAGGACTATAGGGCATATACAGTGCAGCAATCATAAGAATTGGTCGACGGGGCAGTGAAGTAAAACAGAATTCTAATGATTAGTCTGTGGTCAGTGCATACCTTTGGTAAAGTGGCTAAATTTTGCATGTGGAGAAAGGCACATGTCTTCCTCTGCAGGAAAGCGGTCACAATCAAGTGCCTCAGGCCAGGGGTGACCCTGGCAGGCGAGCACCGGGGCACAACTGTCCCTCACTGCCACACACAGGCTACGACATGGCTGGATAAAACTGAAGGAAGGAAAGACAAATTGTTACACAATGAACAAGAAACTAAAATGATTTTTTTTTTTTTAAATGTTCAAAAGAGAAAGTCAACGTCTTACACTAGTAAATGACAGAAACAACATTTAGGCTAAAATGAAGAAGAAATGTAAAAATCTCCTTACGTGTCAAGGCAGACAGGAGCGATGAGGGAGCAGAGGAAGGCCTGGGCTTGAGGGTGGCAGCCAGTCTGCAGCAGGGGCCTCCAGTCCTCTGAACGGGGCACAACCTCGCCTTCCAGGTTGCTGTGACCCAAAAAGTTGGGCAGCCGCATCTCAGAGTATCCAACATCTTTGCAGACCTTCATCTGGTTGGGGATGGTGACGCAACGAGTGGACTGACCTATGTCAAATGCCATCACAGGGCATGCCAGAGCCAGAAGAGCTACAGTGAAGAATGCAGCCATACTGAAGGGTTTGTGAAATCCAGAGTCCACGAGGAAGATAAATGAGCTTTCACTGAGGTTGCTTGTTGTCAGAAGTCTCTGCTGTCCCTGACTGACTTCGTAACTGCTGCTGCTTGCTTTATATACAGCAAGGTCAGCCAGCCCCATCAGTCTGTAAGTCTGTTATCAACTACCTATCAAAGACGCAGAGACGATGTGTGTTTGGAGACAACGGCTTGTTTTGTGATGATTGCAGACAGAGAGGGGGCAGTAAGCAGATGGAGGGTGTGTGTGAGGAGGGGGGGTGGTGGTGGTAGGGAGGGGGGGACAATGGGCAATCACAAGCCAGCTTTCACTGAGTGAAGTCCAGTCACAGAAGGCTGAATGTGCTTCACTTGCTTTTAAAGCTTCAGGAGGTAGAAAAATAAACACATAATCAAAACAAAAAACATAATGTTAACTCCTCATTGGAAAAATGTAAAAACTAACTCTTGGTGTTTAAAGTATACAACGTGTGGCTGACAAGTACTGCTTCTTGGCACAATCTTTGCAGAGTCTGCAATTGTGACTCTGCAACCTCAAAAGTTAATGATGTGTCTGCTTCCTACATTATATCTGATTTGAGCACAATAATGGAAAAATAAAATGACATTTTTTTGACTGATATGTAAAAACAACCAAATCCTGTAGTACCATACAGATTTTGCAGAGCATCACAAGCAGCATCTCTGAAAGTTCCTTTAGAAAGAAATGAGGTTTTCGTAGACAGACAGGCAGTCTCCTTCATATTGCTAGTCTCTTTCATGTATCCGTGCTTCCTAATTGAAGGGTTTCATCTGCAGCGCCTCCAGTTCTCATTAGCAAAGTAGCGTCTCTTCTGGTTTACCTGGCTTTGATCTGCCAATAACACAAACTCAGATCCACATACAAAATACTATTAGCCTACCTCTTTTAATGCATCAGCAGAAAGAAAATAAACTTTGCTGCAGATGCATCATTGTATATGACACTCATGAAAACCCCAATATGTGTTATACTGTCTAGAATGGGTTCATGCAATTTCAGCGCCGCTGTAGATGTTTTCCCTTTCATAAGGACAGATACATAAATTTCCTTTGCACTGTATTTGATGACAACTTGTCTTTAAATCTTTATGAGACGATATAAACGTCTTATTCTTATTACCATATATAACCACTGCAACATGCAACATCTGCTGTCAGGCAGACGCATACACATTCAGTCTTAACATACCAACATCCCACTCAAGACACCAAAGATCTCGTCCCGAGATGCAGACCAGGGGCACAGACACAAGTTCTAATTTGTCTCGGCCTCTGTCTGTATTTAAGCCTCTTAATTTAACAAAAGAACTACATTACAGCATCATCGCATTTGTTTGGATGTCGTCTGTCTCCAGATTTAGATGTGTATCTGGGGCCGATGCCTCTGGGCCTTGGGAGGACTTTCCCTCATGAATCAGAGGGTCTCTATCCCACCCAGCCTGCCATGGTCATTGTGGCTCCCACTCCTGTGCCTGTACACCAGCCCTGTCTGAGGTCAGAGCCCTCCACCGGCCCCAGCTTAGTTAACTTTTACAGCCTGATCTGATGAGTGGAGGCTGGTTCCAGTTCGGGTAGACGAGTACAGCCCGTAAGAGGGGACTAACTGGGCAATTAGAGTCACAGACCAGTTTGGGAGAACAATGGGTCCACACATTTAACAAGCTCCCCCTGCCAGGAGCCCAGCAGGGGTCTGTTGTTGGGCCTAATGGTTGGCCTGTAGACACTGTGTCTGTCTTGGTAATGTGTTGCCTGCCCCTGCCGCAGTTAATGAGAAGGTGATAAAGTACGAGCTGAATGGTTGAGCACCTGTCTGTCAAACACAACTCCAGTAGACAGTCTTGCAAAAGACAGTACTTGGCTTTTAAAAACACATGAAAATAAAAAATAGATGACTAATCCAAGACAACAATTACCTTCTTTCGACAGATTCCACATCAATATATCGGATACATCCTGGATTGGCTTCTTTACTTGTGCATGTCATCCTCTTCTAATTCACATTGCTAAACCCAAAGGTTACTTTCGGCTGAATATCTGGCCATAATTTAAAATCACCACATAAGTTACCATAAATTCTTCTTATACAGAACTGCCAAAAATTATCATAACTCAGTACTTTTAAGGAGATATCTAAAATACAAATCATGTTATTTCTGCTATACAACCTACACATGTGAATTTGAAACGGTCTCATCTTGGGCACCCATCTGTAAAACAGCCCTCCGGTAGACAATCTGGCAAAGGTGGTATTTAGATGCTTTTTAAGAACATGAAATAAACCTTTTAACATAACTATCTTGGTCTACACTGGACCAAAACATGACTTGTCTATGCTTCTGTCTACAGGTGCACAAACATGTGCAGTGGATTTAAGAACCTTCTTTACTAGTGCACATCATCCTGCTCAAATCCGTTTCACTTCAGTGGAACAGATGGCCAAATGTGACATATTTAGAATCACAACACTGTCAGTCTGTTTTTACACCATGTTAACAAGGCTTAGCCATTTAGCCATTTTTGTACTTAGTACTAACTGAGTTCTTCTGATTCATCACTGCAGACATCTGTTTTACAAAAAAAAGACAAAAAACATTAACATAAAAACAGTTCATATTATGTCCACAATATGGCACAGCATGAAAATGAACATCACCACCTAGAGACAAATCACTTACACTAGAACTACAATAGCACACCATTATTACTTAACTGGGATCTGGGGGTAATGTCTGGTTCATAGGTATTAATTCTACATTAAAACTAATTTGAGAGAGACATCTCAGATATTCTATGAACACACACTCAGTCATTACAGTAGTACCAATAGACCAACTTTCAACTTAGCACCTTGTAAATTCAAGTTCTCTGGCTCCGATATTAAGCTGGGAAATATGTCAGTTCATAAATGCTAATGTTATCAACCAAAATCATTTGAATAGCATAATATAAATTCTATTTGGGGCATTTTCCCTCCCAAGCATTGTCTACATTGGCAGAGTGGGACAGCACAGGACACACCTGAGACATACATCAAAGACAGAGCCAGAGGAGGGGGGACTGGGTGTCTGAGCTGGCCTCCCTTGCAACAGCGAACTCAGATAAAAGCTGTCTCCTCCCTGCACACAAGAGACTCATTACCTTAAGAGACTGAACCCCCATTTGCCTCTTTTCTCTTCCCTTGTGCCCCCCCCTCCTCCCCTCTCCATCCTAGTGGGCTCCAGTAGGACTGACAGTCCCTGCGCAGACTGTCAGTAGCACTCAATTGTCACATCCAGTCTCCGGGCCTTGTGGGCAGACGCTGCCACGCCGAGGTGAGCAGACAACTTGCCCCCGGAAACTACAGACATCTGTGGATCGACTCAGTATGCTAAACTAGGGTAATGACTCAACATAATAAAAGTTAAAATGCTGTCTTCCAATTTCACATTTAACAACAAAGAGCTGATACTTGCACATAGGGAAAATCAGGCCAACGCGACTCAAATTATTTTAGTAGCATTATCGTGCAGCCTTGGCAGATGAACACAGTGCTGCTGCTATGACGCAGTTCACAATAATTTACCCATAATCTGTGACATCTTAATTGAAAAATCTTATGCACAGTCAAGCACATCAGCTTTATAATCAAAGGACACAGAAATAATTGTGCAGTGTACACAAGCATCATCTTTTATTTCTATCCCCGACTGGAACTGCATTTGGCATTCTCAGAATTTCTCTTCTCATACAAAATCTGCTGACAATGATCAAGACAGTTACAGCTCACTTTTTGCAAACAGACAAATGAGAGACAAGCCAAAGAAATGTAAGGGGGAAAACAAACTTAACATGATAAGACGGTCACGTTGACAGAGCTGAGGTACACCATCCATGACTACATCATCTTCTTATGCACTCCTCAGCAACACTGTAAAAAGAGGGGGGTTGATTAATAAAAAAAAAAACTGTTAATGTTCTTGGTAGGAATTTTTAGTTCATTGCATGTTCTGTCACATAAAAAAGTATGCTAAGTAAATGCATGTCTTCTACCTTCCATTAAGAAAAAAAGCTATACCCAACAAAATATATTTTGTGTGAATGCTGGTTCCAGATACCTGTACAATCTATTGCAATTAAGCAAAAACAACCTGAAATATGTTCCAAATGTTCATGCATGAGGGAGGCAGAAGATTAGACACATCTCTGGATATAATGCAGTCTAGTGCAGCATCACATGATGCAATTAACAGTTTTAACTGTGTCCAAAGAATAAAGATTACAGGCATCATGAAAGTAGAATTTATTGCACAAGAGTTGTATTCGGTTGCATTCGATTCTATACGTATACCTAATAAAGTGGCCACAGAGTGTGACTTATCATGAGTAAAGACTATGTGATGACTGATCAATATACATACATCTTAGAGTCTCTCAGGGAGGGAGGGGGGTCGCAGCCCACATATGCCCCATTGATGAAACAGTACTGCAGTAGAGCCCTGAAGCATGCATCCTGGAAAGAAATTTGAGAGGAATTTCGTCAAGTCTTATATGGATGTCAAATTAGTGTTGATGGTAAATGCAGCCAATTGAAGCAATAAATACTTGTGGTGTCTGTGTGATGGAAATGTGTTCTCCTGCTACAAAACCTGTTGTTCTTCTGCCACCAGCCCTGCTATTTGCTGTGTACAGTGACGTGGTTGAGGGCAAGGAAGAACTACAGGCTAAATTGGCTTCCTTGTTGTTTTTTGCATTACTAACTAGCTAAATTTCCAGCAGCACACTAAAGTATCTATTACTTCAATTGACTACATTTACCATTAACACTGAATGGACATCCACATAAAATGTCCCTTTAAGTAATTTAAAGCAATCAATAGGCTGGATGTAAGGCACACTTAACAAAAACATACTATATAAAACCTAGGATCAAATATTGTGTTTTGTTACTCACCCTAATGAGAATGTGGGGGTTTCCGACAATTAACAGCAGGGCTTTGGGACGAGTGATGGCCACGTTGAAGCGTTTAGGGTTGGCCAGAAAGCCAAGCGCATTCTGTAAATCATCACTCTCTACCGATTCATTAGAGCGCACCTATATTTTAAGACAATGAAAATAACTGTGTAACTGCCAAAATACAGAATAAATGTATGGAAAGGTTACAAATGAGGGCTTATGCTCCAGAGACTATGATGCCATCTGCTTTTCAGTAAAAAAATACATGTATTTTATTGTAGTAAAAGTGTTAAATCTAAAAATCATTGCAACAGATTGTTGAAAATGTACGATGAGTGTACCTCATGTTATAGTGGATTATCCAGCCTTAACAGACAGACTGCAAAAGTAACACAAGCAATAGCTGGCATATCCTTATCACTGCCAATCATGATATCAAGGTGCTCTTCTAAAAATGTAATTACAAGCTAAAGAGACAAAGACTGGAAAAGTCTAAGTGCAAAAAAAGCTTTTTGTAGCCTTCTCGTCGTCATCTTGATACCTTAATGGAATTCAGTCATCTCACCGTCTGCATATAAAAAAATACTGTTGATATGATAAATAGAAATTGTTTTGTTTTTAGTTGACCAAGTTTTCATTTTTTATGAATACATTATTTAGGACTGATCCAAATCTATCGCTGCAAAATGTTTCAAAGACATTTTAATCTATGTGAACATTTGACCACACATCATTTGGCTGTAGAGGGTCAAACAACAGCAATAATTGCTGCCTTGTCTGCCTTTACCTCAACTTTTGAGAGATTTTTTTAGCAGAAATGGTAAATGAACATACTGAAACATCACAAGACACTATGCTCTAGAAGACGGCTGAAGTCATTTCATTTCTCACACGTGATGAATTAATAGAGTGCTGGAATCTTCTTGTGCCCTAATGTACTCAGGATCTCAGAAATCACAACACCTACATTGACCAACCTTGGTAGAGATGGATTTACCAGTTCACCCAACAAAAACTACATTAACTGACCACATGGTGGTGCTACAAAACCTTTTAAAGCATATTTTGGTCAGTTATTGCTAACGGTTAGATCTTTCTTTGAATGGCAATGACACAATACTCAATTTTGTCAAAAAAAATTAAAGATTAAAGTAGAATCAGCATTCAAACAATGATCATTCAGAATAAAAACACATCCTGATGTTTGTAACTTCCACTACCCAAATTTTGTTTCTGCCTACCGTAGACATGATGATGACCAGGAACTCTTGTCCTTGGAACTCCTCCACAGAGCCCACTTTGATGTCAGACAGGCCCACCTTACCCAGCAGCACTCGAATCTTCTCACACTGGTGAGTAATAAGGAGAATAGGACACTGTTACAATGTGCAATTTCACTAAACATTTCAAAGCCCTTTTAACTGCTTTGGGGATGAATGTGAAAATACATTGAATTAGCACCATTAACATGTCACTGATAAACTGTGCAATCTTACTTGTTTCTTATACGGGGCAATGATGCCAATGTCTGAGGTATCCACAGGGTTGTAGAGCTTCTTGGCTAGCTGGCAGCAGTAGAGCATGACCTGTACTGCCTCCACTGGGTTGAACCATGATGGGTTGTTGCCTTCCCTCATCTCTGTGCCCTACGGTAGAGCAAAACACCTGGAATAAATATGGGAGCTGAATAGCCTAGTAACTAAGTTCCATAATTAGCCTAACAAGGATTAGATTTTTCAGACACACCTAATAGACTGGTAACTCTGTGTAAATGCATACTCATTCTGCGATATAAAACTGGCCTCATTCCACAGTTTATTAGACTTGCAAGGGTATATTTCTCATAAATCTTCATCAGTCTAAAGACCACTCACCCTAACTCCATGGAGGAGGAGTGGGAAGCCTTTTTTGGGCAGGGTTTTCCAGTTGCAGAGAGAGTCTACTATGGCCCTGGGGGCTTTAAAAGACAGTTCACCCTGGTAGAAGAGCTTGGAGGGCAGCGTGAGCAACGCCTCATGAGATCGGTAGTTGTAGATCAGCTTAGTCACCTGTAAGAGGCCAGCTTTACAATCATCATGCATACAGTGCATGCAAGTATTTGCTGATACATCCATCCAAGATTCATTATTCTAATCTAATCCTCTTACACTGACAAGTAGCTAGTATAAACAATAGCACTAAAATAAAATAAAGATGGGCAAATGTACTACAGTTGGCATCAGGTCTCATGTAGCATAACATCTGCATAGCATGTGAAACTTATCTTCATGAATGTCACTGTGGTATTTGCTTCTATTAAACATTTAAAATGGCTAAAAACACAATAGATTTTGTACACGCTGTGCTAACCAGGTTAGGGTTGTATCCCGAGTTGTGTCTGGAGTACAGCGAGTTGGCCATCAGCCTCTCCAACAAAGATACCCCCAGGCCAAAGGCAGTGGCCAGCTTGGACTTCACTAGTGGACCCAACTGACAAGGGTCTCCAGCCAACACTATCTAAGCAGGAGAGGGAAAAGGTCATTATTAATTAATAAAGCTAAGGCAAGTTATAAATAACCCACAAAACAAAATAATGAACCTTAAATCAATTTTTCCTAAAAAAACCCCAACATATTTATATTATTATTAGAACTGAATAAATAATGAACCAAGGATGGAAAATAATGAGTGAGGAATCGGTTAAGCTGAGAATATGTGAGAATTCTGCTGTAAGATTGGTGCAGACTTGAAGCAGTGTGTTATGTGTGTGTAAAAGTCCAGTTCTTTTTTGTGCTGACCTGTCCATCTCTCTCTGATACAAGACTCATGGGGATCAGCGACTCTGGTTCTGTAGCCTGGCCGGCTTCATCCAGAAACACGTGGGTAAAATGTCCCACTCTGATGAAAAACAAGTTAGTTAACTGAGTTAGAAGACAGGACAAAAGCAGCTAATGTAAACTCTTGAGTACTATCTGCACTACAGCCAAGGCCTTACTGTAGTCCTGTATTATGGAACATGCCAGCACTGGAGCAGGTGCTGACCACAATTCTGTGAAAAGAGGCATGACGGATGTCCTCTCCTGCCTTTGAGTACGGTCTCAGCACTTCTGGGATGGACTAAGGGAAAAAAGCAGTCATATCAACATCACACGCACATTTTAGATGATAAAGCACTGCACAAAAGGTAGATGCAGCCAGAGCACGTTATCACAACCTCATCTATTATTAAGAAGGATTACAATCGAACCGCCCAACCTGGTGGCGAATGCCGCCAGCACCTGTGCAGACCTTACAGCACACAGGATCATGCATATTTTCCCTTTGATCATACACTGTAAATTTATTGCTAGAAGTCTTGTCTGTAAGTCTTTTCCCTGACGCTGTTCAGTACCTCGTCCTGCCTTGAGGATGCATTGACACGGGCCAAGCTTGCAGCATGCAGAAAGCCACTGTGATGTAGGCGGATGCAGATGAGGTCAGCAGCACTGTTGGAAGGGGTGCATACGAGTACCCGACTACTGGGAAGAAAGTGGTATACCTGGAGGTGGAAAGACTTTCATTCAGCTTAATCAGCATAACACTGAAAGGTGACATATCCACACTATCGCAGTCTTAAGTTGTTAAAATTGTGTTCAGTTTTCCTTATTCACCCTGCAACCTGAGACCTTCTTTTCCAATCCTATCAACTGATTTGGAGGTATATTATGTCATCTTAATGGGAACATACCTGTAGTATAGACTCAATGAGGGTGATGGTCTTGCCGGTGCCTGGAGGTCCAAACAACACATAAGGAATGGGCCGACACTCTCCTGCCAGGATCCTCTTCACTGCCTCTCTCTGAGGGGGGTTCAGGTCCGGGTTAAAGAAGTGCCCTTGGCTGGGGATGGGTTTGGATGGTGGTCTGCCATCTATAAGGGATTACACTTTTGTCATTGATGTTCTCACTGTTAACTAATATGCACAGGCAATGCTTGTAAAAATTGCTCATAATACCTGTGCCTTTAGTCTGTGTGGCTTTTGACTTCATGTCGATGGAAATGCTTGACACCTTTTCATTTTCCATGGCTGGAGCCTGGTGTTCAGATACAATTACACTTAATCAAAACTAGACATAATGACATTATTGCCATTAATTTTTTCTCTCCTTCACTCACCTCAGTGTCCTCCACTGTTTTGTTTTGGTCTGGCTCCTCCTCTATCCATTTTCCTGTCCACTGAGGGGTCTGAACGGTCACTCTAGAGGGGTAGAGAACTGCACAACGATGAGAAATGAAAAATGCAATTTAAGTTTTACTAGATTCCTTTTTAAACTATTTATGAAAAATAGTGTGAAGCCCAATAGAAATCAAAACAAGAAGTGCCTAAAATGAAGATTCAGTAAGATTTATTGAACTTGTAATGGTTGAAGTTGCAATTTTGTCTATTAAACAATTACATATCCATCAAGAAGTCTAACATAATTTTTGGTTGTCAAAATGATTCCAAGCACCTAATTAAGCAGATAGTGCTAGAGAAGTAACATGTTATATTAAATTCATCCCTAGAGCCAATTCTATTTCTTCTGTCTCTCCCTACGAAAACAAATAGGATACGGTAAGGTGTCTGTGAAGATTCTCAGTCATCCAGGTCATAGTTATTCCTTAGGAGTTGAGCAAAAGTCAACTGGACTTGTTGAAGGTACTTGAAGACGTTTCGCCTCCCATCCAAGAGGCTTCTTCAGTTCTTCAACAAGTCCAGTTGGCTTTTGCTCAACTCCTAAGGATATGGTAAGGTACAAACAGCACCCTCCAGAGTCAGTTTTTTGGCAGTGTCAGATGGCTTTAGGATGGCTTTTCAATAAAGCGCATCGCTTTGCTGCTAAAATAAAGACAACCAATGTTCACTCCTTTCCTAGAATTTAAGCCTTACCGGAATGTATCTCTTTAAAACACATTGTTTATTTTATTTTGTTATATTTCTGGCCATCAGGGACCTCTGATTATCCTTTTGTAGCAAAACAAACTATGGGAAAAAGGCTTTTTTCCAATGAGACAGTGGCTGGACATTTCATTAAAAAAAAAAAAAAACCTATACTGTATCTACTTACTTTCCCCAAACTGTTTTGTCTGGTCAAGTGCATTGTGACACCGCCTAATGGTTAATCTGGCAACACAAGCAGTTAAAATACTCATATTAAAACTATGTCACATTATTACCACGTGAAATATGAATGCATTGCATTTATGAAAACGCAGTCTCTTTTCTAACCTGTTGTAAGAGAACTCAACATCAAGTGGCTCTCCAAGGTAGCTGCGTTGAAATTCTGAGTTCACTCTCAAACTCACATCCTCATCATTGATCTGAGTCACAACAGAGCATTGCATGAATTCTTAAGTTCAAAAAGCATTTTACTTTTAATTCTTCAGAGTATCAAATATCGCCATACCTCAGCCACATAGCTCATATATTCCATTACCAGGCCGTCACTGTGTGGTTTCTTCAATACTATTTTGTCACCTGCAGAGCAAACTTGTCAACGCTTGTGTTCCTCAAAAAACTCACTACATTGACCTTTGCAGTAATTAAGCAAGACACCCAAGGCGTCCTCACCTATATTGACACTGGGTCTGCCTTCGGCCAGCCCAGGGACGTCTAGGTGCAGGTAGACTGCTCCTTTCCGGAGAAGGGCCCCAGTGATTGTGAATTCTCTCAGCTCCTTCTCTGCATGCAGCTCTTCCAGCCAGAGAAGGGTTGAGAAACGTGAATGCATGTTGGATGGTGACAGCACCTGAGCAAACAGACACAGCAGGAGAGAGAAAATACAATATTTCAGTTGAGCCCTGAAGGTAAACTGTATTTTTTTTTCTTCCAAAACTGATGAAGACAGACACAGAACAGTAGCCACTGGAGCCAATTTTGTCGTAACCTGTGCTCTCTAAATAAGGGACAATCTTAATATCAAACATCACCTTAATTGCAAAATTCAGAGGCCCAAATGTTCACTTCTTTGTTAGGATGCTGATTCAAGAAGCATGCATTCATAAAGTAAACACATATTGGTATACTCCATAATGCAAAGCTCTTTAAAGCACCACTAATCAATCAACTTTTATTACGTTACTCTACATGACCAGTTTAACTTCATCATGGGTATGCACACCTCTCCGAGAAAGGGCTGAACCACCAGCACGTCCCTCTGCGACTCCACACAGTCTCTGAGAGCGTGGGGCACTGGGTACATAGGTAGGAAGTTTGGCAGCCGCCGCTTTGTAAGCCTACAGGTGGGAAAGTCAATCTCAAACAAGGGATGACATAAATAACTCATTTTGTATGATGGCCTTGGCTTTAGAGATAGCAAAACAATACTGCACACCAACAATTACATTGATATTTAATAATAGGTTTGTGTATTCTTTCAATAACTTTTTTCCACTTGGGATGTGAAAAAACAACAATGGCTCATGACGTACTTTCATTGTTGGGCATACTGTCAACTACAACAGACAATTTGAAGTTGCCAGCATACTTTTATATTAGTGCAAATAAGCGCAGTGAGTGGCAAATATCAGAGCAGCTATACGTATATTAGGAGGTTCATTTCAAGCTTGGGGTGCTTCCTCAGGCAGCAGTGGAATCTAAAGTTTTGATACCTTGGTGGCCCTCTTGGAGCAGAGACAGTGATAACATGAGAAGGCATTACTGAGACTGGACATGCATCACTGGGACTGTAGGGCACAGAAGGCTGCAGCAGGTTCTCCTCTTCGCTGCCCACAGTGACCTCCAGGCGCCTCCCAATGGTGAAAGAGGAGAAGTGCAGCAACAGCAGCTCAGCACAGCTTCCCAGGCTCCTGGGAAATTTCCAACATGGAATTTAGCTGTACAGACAACATACTAACACAAGTTCCACAGAGATACTCAACTCTTAAATAAATAAAGCTTATTTTATATGGCAACACAGAAGGCCCAGACATAGGTCAACAAATATTCCCATCTACATTCATCTTTTTAATCCATTATTCCTCAAACTGCATCTCATTTACAAAAGTGCCACCACAGGAGGTTAAAAAAAAAAAATAAAGTTACTTTGCTTGGCAGGCTACTACAATAGACAGCCTCTCTCCTGGTGGAATATCCATGTCGGTCCTTACACCAGGGGAATGGATTGTCTCCTTCAGCAGTTCACCATTTTCAAGGTCTACCTCTTTTGCATCACTGACTTGTTTTTCTAAAGACTCTGTGCAGTTTTCAGACTCTAAGCCGTTTTCTTGCAAATGCTGTTGCCTCTGTCGCAGAGGTGTGGGCCCTTTGACAGTAACCAGGGTGAATTGTTCTTTTGAGTCCCAGCCAGCAAAGTCACAGGACTTCAGTCTTTGGACATCTGTGCTCTTATTTCTGTTTTGAGACAAAAATGAAGATTATTCAGTAAAGTGCATTGCCTTATTGATGCAAAAAGTAATTTGCTCTGTAACAGGTATTCCATAGTCTTATCTAATCTCTCACATGAACTATAGCACCAAGAGCTTTGATGTAGGTTGGAAAGATAAAAAACATTGTGGGTAATGTCCAGTGCCTCTCATAAAGACTATACTTACATTTTACAGAAGTTTGTGACTAGTGCTTTTGACTTAGTTTTACACTCAAAATGCAAATATTTTCTTTCTTCTTTAATCACTCACTGTATCCAGAGCACCAGCTCTCTTTCCTCCCCAATCATCAGATCCCCAAACTGGCCATAGTCCGTTACATCCAGTCCACCTTTGTTTTCCAAAATGCTCTGGAGTTTAGCCTCAGGGAGAGGCCCAGCAGTAACATTCACACTGCAAAAAAATAACAAAAGGCCATCGAATAATGATGTTGGTGATCTCCATCACCCACATGAAAACTTAAATGAGTTTGGAAAATGCCATTACACTGCTGATGATAAAATATAGAGCTAAAGTGATAAGTAGATTCAGTCATTTATTAAGAAAAATTGAGAAAAAGGATGGATTTGATCCGTCATAGTATATTAATCAAACTTTATCTATATCGCACCAATTCATAGAAGTTATCTCAAAACACTTTTCAAAAAAGAGCAGGTCTAAACCAAATTCTTCAATTAAGAAAGACCCTCTGATTCAGAAATTCAAATTTAAGGATTCAAGAATCCCCACATGAGCAAGTAATACTGAATACCTTTGGATTTTGGACATTTGAGTAAAGGGAAGTAGAGAGTTGCATTTTTTCAGTATTTGTTTCATAGGCCAAATGATTAACCCTCAAAAAAATAAAACAGATTAACTGATAATGAAAATAGTCGTAAGTTGCAGCCCTATGAAGAGACAAGTCCAAACACTGGTAAATACCTCTGTTGGCAGGGTGCCATACACAGGGCCCTCCAGCAGTAGAAAGACTGACTGCTCTCCACCATTACCAGGTTGACCAGGTGACCTGGAGAAGGCTGGTAGTGGGCAGGCAGCAGCAGAGAGTCCAGGCTGAAGAACACACTGTCCTCCACCACTCCAATGTTACCATAAACACTGGTCACATGTACCTGGAGATAGCAGATCATTCAGAGGGCTTAGCAGAATGAAAGAATTTAATTTATAACCAAACAAGGTTTTAATATTAAACAGTTGAATTAGGTAGGCACAAATTAACATTAACGCTCATTAAATGCAACGCCTTGTACAGATACTAAAAAAAGTTGTATAAAAAGTGTATAGCCAAAAATCTTCAATGGTACAATTACCTGGTCTAAGCGGCAATAGCGTAAAGGGGCAACAGAATGAGCCTGGGTGGTCCACTGGGTAGGATTGATGAAATATTTTGCTTGGACCCAGTCTCCTTTCATTGGCTCATAACCTAACAAAAGAGAAAAAAAACATACAGAATGTGCCAACAGGGATGAAAGCTAACATCAGCCTTCAGCCAAGCGAGAGTAAATTATGGTGTGGCTGTCCATTTGCTCTCCATTTGACAGCTAACCAAATACACTGTGAAAATATAGGTTGCTGTGAAATCAGACAAATATGTTGGACAGTTCTGGGACCAAAAAAGCCCTGTGGTTGTAGACAACCGAGTAAGTTTATGCAAAGCATCACAGGGTCAAGAGGCTCACAATTTTAGCATGTAAAGTCGTGAGTGTCAGTACCTTCCCAAAGACTGCAGCGTGGGAAGTATGTGGTCTGGTTTATGTAGCCACCTTCTCCATCAAATGATGTGACTGTGCCGATGAGAGGTCGCAGCTGCATACTGTCAGCTTCTAGGGCGGTTCTTCCTCCATCCTCCCAAGCAACTGCACTTTTCTCCACCTACATGGCAGGATTAAATGGTGTATGCCTGAAAAAGCTTATGTCCCTACATTCCTAACTGAATCCTCAGATAAAAGGGGAAGAATAAATAAGTACACACGTAGTCCTCCGACACCTTTCAGTCTACCCCAACTTTGTGTAGTGGGGTAAAAAAAAAAAATAGCAAAAGATCCTAAGATTCTGGTGTTTGATAAAGATGGAGAACATGCATAAAATATGACATGTTCTACTTCATCAACCCACCCCCCAAAAACCCCCAAATAAATAAAAAACATTACTGACACAAGGCAAATCTAAAGTATTATGTATATATGCAGGAGGGAAGCACGGCGTTCTCACCCTTAAGGCTTTCCATCCCCCTTGGGAACCACCTCGGACTGCTATGCAGTTCACCAGGTCCCCTTCTTTCAGTGGCACCCCACCCACCACCTCTCCACTGGTGAAGTAGATTGCATCGTCTATCATGCCATAGTCAAGGCAAAGCTGGGTTACCACACTGCCCCGCAGGTGGCGAATGTCCTCCATACCTGATGAGCAGAAAAAAAGTGGACCAAAAACAGCATGGCATCAAATCTGTTGGTGAGTTGCTCGTAGTGCTAACTAGGTGAACTTTATCTAGCTATGGTTGACAGCTATACTTTGTACCAATGTAGCATTTACCTGCTGTACCGGAGTAAATGCTCTCTCCATCCACTTCTACTCTCCTCCACAATGGAGAAACAAGCTTAGACAGCACACACCGCACAGCAGTAAGCATATCTGCAGAGTGATAGCTAAAGTAGCTAGCTAGCTAGCTACCCGCATCAATAAAAACAGGACAGAACAAAGCAGAGCATGAGAGTCTTACGGCACTCATTATTTAGATAAAGATATTGATACCCTGCTGACTAACACGCTCAGAAAGCAAATATATCATATAAATAAAACTACTGACCAAGTTCGCCAGCTAACATAGCTAGCTAATATAGCTATACGTTAGCTAAGGAAACGCTATTTTATACATTCAAAGCTAATGCTTGCTAAAAGCTATTGCACAAATGGTAGCATGTGCGTGAAAATAATCGAAGACATTATTCATGGAACAAAAATACGTGAGGTTATTATCAAATTACCGCTCTCTACACAAATATTCAAATATTTACCTACAGTTCACGTGCTCCGGTGGACACCTGTTTGCTACTTTCGGCACGAGCGCGAAGCACTTTACAGGTACGCGACGCGTACGTGCGCGGGAACGTGACGAAGGAGGTGTAGCGCGAAATTTGGTGACCCTACCAAAAATGTTCTGAGCACGAGCGGGTTAAGGTTAATTGATTAAAGAAAATGAGATAAACATATTTATTAGTTAATGTATATTGACAATAATGCATCTATGTGTCTTTGTTTCCAGAAACTATTCAGAATATTTCTGAATATCTGTATAATTGCCATGATCTGTCAGTATTTAGATATTTTGATACTGTTGGTTGTCTATCGGGATTTCATTGCAATTAACTATCCATGAGGGCAGAAAGAAGGTGCTAATGAAGTAGCCTGGTTAAGGGTTAGAAATGGTGATGATAACTGAAGTATTAGTAAATACTTCTATTGTTAAGTGTTCATTCTCATAGGATTTACACTAGCTAACTATAATCAGTCAAGGAGGCTTAGTGGTCAACAATGGCACAACCAACTGATTTGTCAGTTATACCAAGTTAATCACAAGACACAGAATTCAGAGCCGTGATAAAAAAGAAAGAAAACACGAATCTACAAACCAAAGAGAACATCCTTGTTTTGATGAGAAATAATTGATAAATAATAAAAATAAGCAATAATCTGCTTTTATGCTATGGTCTTGAGTAAATCCATTGTGAAACCTAATTGCTATCCAAAAACATGGTGACAGCTCTAAATAACAAGACTAGTTAGTATCTCTGTCCACAAACAGTTAGCACTGTTGCCTCACAGCAAGAAGGTTCCAGGTTCAAATCTGCCATAGGTGTGAATGTGAGTGTTGTCTGTCTCTATGTGATTGACTGGCAACCTGTCTGGGGGGGTTTCCTGCCTGCCAGCGACCCTTAAGGATAAACGGTGTAGACAACAGATGGATGATAAAAATCATTTCTAAATTGTTTCCTCCTTTGCCATCGTCTTCATAGTTTTGTTTTGGCTAAAGAAGTATGACATTTTATTCTATGAGATGATACCATACATACAGATAACAGCTAACCCCACTGTTCATCACTATGCTGTATATCCATATAGAAAATCCACTGTTGATTCTACAAAATCTGCTGAATTTAATGCAGTATGAAATTAGTCAGAAAGTGCAGCTAGCCAGCTTGTGTTTGACACATCTGAGCATTAAAACACCATCTGTTTACTCACCAACTGCGTCATTCACCTCCCTTCTCTTGCAAATGGATTGCTTTTTGGCAGTAACTGTTATGCATCTATGATTTTATGCCTGAAAGGAAAACATCTACTTTTGTCTTTTTTTGTGTGTTTTTTTCAGCACCATCTTGCTGCACATCCACGCCTGTGATCTGCCAGGTGAAAACTGTGTTGCTTTACCGAATTAGTGACAAACTGTACTGTTGAGTCATCAGCTTGCTCATGTGATCAGATGATATCGTGGTTCCCTGTGATTATCCTCCTCTCCTTTACACACAGTCAAAGTCAACAACACAGAAATCTGCCATTCTGTGTAAGATCAACCTTTTGAATATGATACTCACTAATCACAAAGTAGCGTTGCTGCAAAGATTGATACCCACAGCATTTACTCTCTTCTTTTGTCTTGGTATTTGAATTATATTTCACTTTAGATTGTCACTGTCTGCCTACCAGGGTTGCCAAATATATGGGTGTTTTCTTTGACTGACTAATATTAATACCAATAGTGCAAGGGGTTAAAGGGGATAAATCATCTCTGTGTCTTAAATTTGCAACTTTAGAAATTTATGTCAGGCAGCGCTGCCAAGGCTGCAACACGGCAGAAGACAGACTATAAACTTGTCATGTGTTTTTTTTTTTTCTCCTGGCAGCTTCTCTGTGGGTGTTGAGAGCTAGATAAATATTAGGTATATTTGGCTTTCACTGTGAAAGTGTCTGTGTATTAAGTTTTATAGCTTAATATAACTGAGTGCAATAATATGCAAGTGTGCACTCTAAGCACGCCCTTCTCTATCGTTCATATTCGCAGTGACATCAAGTGTTCACGGTCAAACAGTGTCTGACAATCACAACCTACCAATTCTTCCTCTGCAGCGCTTCACACTGAGCACTGATTGCAGATACTGCAGGTTTACATTAACAACTTGACAGCTCAGTGTTTTAGAATTACATTCAAGAGTAAATTATAATAATAATTTTTACAGTTTCAGCATTATTGATAATAATGTATGCTGTTTTTAAAATGTTTTGTTTGATTTGATTGAGTTGTGTACAGTGAACAATGGGGCGGAGAGCTGGATTAGTCATATTTAAACAAAGTTTATTGATAAAATATTTCAAATGGGGGGCTTTAAGTATTCAGTTCTGTAGCTTTTGACTGCATCACACTGTCTTCTTCAGCAGATGGAGTTTGCCCACTTTAAGGATGTCTCATTCAAGGTGACTTAGATTGAGATATAAACAGACATTTAGTCGACCATACAGACTCACCACATTTATAGCTGTTCCTGAGCTTCTTCCACAGTCTTCTGTCGTTATTCTACAATTTTAATTGCTAAAAAACCTAACTAAGAGTCATGTAAAACTGCTTTGACAAAAGTAAAACTGTGATTTGTTCATAGCACTGTTTTAAAGACTGGGGGAGGGGAGTCTTATAAAAAATTGATGTTGTGCTTTGGAAAATGATCAACAGCCAAATGAAGCATGTATGATTTGTAGTTAATGGGCTTGCAAAAAGTAATAAAACATGCAAAAACAGTGATGCGGTCTATGTGGCAGTAATGCTGTTCCCAAACAGCATTTTTATGTAGTCGGTTTAAAGTTGTGTGCCTTCAGGAGTCTGTGACAAGTGACAGCACATTAACATTTACACAGTGAATCAACAATCAAGCTCTTTGTTGATCTTGTCATATATTCTAGGAAGCTCTTAATGTTTTCATATTGTTTGACATTGTCATGACTGTTTTGGTTGTATAGTGTAAATACTTTGTCTTCGCAAACATCGACACGACCCTGCTTTTACCACAAGGGGGCAGCAGCAGCTCTCTTTTTACACAAAACACCTACAGTTTTCACTACAAAGTGCAAATGAGGCCAAGGGAGGAAACAGACCAGATATTAATCTCACAGTGTGTGTTGCTATAACTAGACACTCTACTTAAGCCGTTTAATAACAACAAATGCCACGAAATGCTCAGAAATGATGCCAGCTATTGTGAAAACGATAGGGAAAAATAGATCTCATCCTTAATCAGATTATGTTTGGCACTGGCCCAGGCTTCCCCCCTGTAATTAGGGGCTAAAATTCACAAGCGTATGATCAAGAAATAGTACAGCCGGGACAATCTTGATTGTTGGACAGAGATTGGAAACAGCAGGTTATCGTCTCAGGGTGCCTGTAGTTATTTAAAGAATAGTTGGTTTCCTGCCCATATTGCAAAGATTAAGCATCTCAACATATTGGTCACAGACACATTTGAAATTATACAAAACTAAGGAATTAAACATATATTTTCACATTAAATGACATATATTCAAAATGTTTTGGGTTGCCAAAACATGTTGTCATCCTAGAAACATATGTAAAGTTTGAAACTTTAACTTTATTTCTTTATTTATTTATTCCCCCTGTAATCATAGTATCCATTCATTATCAATTATTTTTTCTTCGGTTATGATCTGTCAAACAGACTTTGTTTGTTCAGGTAATAAACAAAATGTGTGTTTACAGCAGTCTGTGGCGTATAGTGCAGCCCACATGAAAACATTGGATTAATTAGATAATCCCTTCACCGTTCTCCTTTCAGCACGGAAACCAGATGCAAATATGAATTCATTTGGCCTGATGAATATATGTAGAACGAGGGGGAAGTGTAGGAACATTACAGCAGCAAACAGAGCCAATATTTTTTTTTTGTTACTGTCTGTTACTCATCATATTGGAATTAATGAATAACATAACAGTGTATTGTATAAAACAACATTCCTAAAATGACTTCCGTTGTGTATGTTTTGACATGTTATATACTGTTTCACAGTGACTGGATTTTTCCTTGGTTGAAATTTACAAAAGTTCCTTTGGACTGTAATACAGCAGCTGTTGCTTCAGACAGGAAGAAGAGTTTTTTTCTGACTATCAGTATGCTGTAACTATGCCTCTAACAGTCCAGTTAGTGCTGTCATGATCCAAGTGTGAACTGGAAGGAACACAGAGACAGGCAATAATGGGCAATACTGTACTGTGTGTAAAAGATTCTTTTCCATTTGAAACAAAGATATTCGGTTAAAAAACCTGCTTATGGATAGAAAACTGTTGTTAAATTTGTTACATATGTCATTATGTAAGAGGGTCATATGTCCAACAGTCTTTACCTATAGTGTAAACATCCCACTATTGTTCTGTTTCCGTTAAGACATTTACCATGTCACTTCCTGCATTTTTCTTCAAAAACATTGCAAAACAGAGTAGCTGCAACTCCAAACCTTTTTTGTGCTGTTCATGTCATTAAGTGCTTGTTGCTGTGCACATACTAAACATATTAAATGTTCTCACATTTACGCTTTCAAAAGCGACCCTCCTTCTTTCTTTACGGATTCATATGATAGCCCTTTTCCTGTTTTTGTGTGGAACAAACTGAGCATAAAAGTTCATTGTAATCAGAAGATGTTGTAGTGGCATTTCACCAAAAAAATGTCTGTGTGTATCTTCGGTGAATCTGTTGGCAACCGTGTACATATTTGGGAACAAGCAAGCAGTGCACCTCTAGCTGGCCTCCTGCAATGAATTTAAAGGATAACTGTAGAATTGTTAAGCCTGTGTCCAGATTTTACATATTCTGGGTTTGAAATGACTGTTAGGTACAAAAACTTTTAGAATTGGTCCAGTAGATTGTCTCAGTCGGAAGCCCAGCGTGGGCAGCGAATGAGTTGCAGTGGCTGTAATGTTGTCCTTAGGGGCAATTGTACCAGATTAAAGCTTTTGCCCCTGACAGGCTCAGATTGTTATTCGAAGTGCCTGACAACAGAGAGGATCCCTACAGAGAGAGAGCTTTATTTCACTCGCTTCAAAGCCACCAGAGTCCACTGAGAAAAACAGTAATTTTACTCAAGAGTTTGCTGGTCCACCATCGTCTCCATCAGTTAGCATGCTCGTGTTATTTTGTGACTTAGGTGTTTTAACTGATTGAGGCAGCAATAGAACAACCGCTCATGTGTTTTGCTGGGTAAGATGTTTTTGTCAATGGAGTCTGGTGGGCTTGAATAGCGCGATACAACGACTGTTTCTGATTAAACAAAACAGACACTTTGAATGATAATCTGAGCCTGTCAGTGGCCAAAACAAGCACGTTCATGGGATGTACTGTGATCGGGTGCAGTTGTCCTGAAGGATGACATTATAGCCGTTGTAACTGAACTAATTCCAAATGTTTCTGACGCCCAAACAGGTCTGAAAACACTGCAGTTATCCTGTTAGGAATAGTTCAATATTTTGGGAAATAGGTTACGCATAATAGGCTACACACTTTTTATACGTGTTATTTTTTGTATGGAGTAAACAAGCAAAATAAAATGCGTTCATTGGTGAACTTTAGAATATAAATATTGAGATTGGCAGACATTTCTGAGAGAGCCAGGCTAATAGGTTTCACTGTTTCCAGCTTTTATGCTAAGCTAACAAACTGGCGGTTGTAGCTGATGTAGTTTCACAATGTAAATCTCTTATTTTAAGGATGTGCATGCGTCTTTTGGAGGCAAAAAAAAAATCGTGACGAAAACATAACGACCTCTGTAGAGGCCATGGTTGAGGACGTACTACGATCTTTTACTTCAGCTGAAGTTACAATGTCACAGTGTAGACACATTTTATTACAAGTGAAAGTCCTTTTTGCTTAAGTAAGAACACTGAAGTATTGCATCAAAATACACTCAAAGTAGCAAAAGTAAAAGCTCTCATGCAGAGTGGCCCATTTCAGAATAATATAGCTATTATCAAACTGTTATCGTTAAACTATTACTATTATATAGCTATTGATGCATTCGTGTCTATATCAAGTTAATCTGGTAAAGGTGAAGTGAATTTTTATTCCTTTATTTCCTGCTAGCATGTGAATAGAATCATTTGTCGATTATATTTTGCATCAATCTGAATCTGCACAGTAACGAGTTTTAAATCAATGGTAGTGGATTGGAAAGGAACAATATTTGACACCGAGTTGTAGTGCAGAAGGGGCAGAAAATGGAAATAATGCAATTGTAGGCCTACTTAAGTACAGTACTTGAGTAAATGTTGCTACCCAGTTAATTTCCTCCAATGGGTGAAGGTACTGATCAAGGATGGAGATCAGTGATTTGTTCTTTTTTCTTTTACAAACATGGATGATATTGAGAACAAGACAGTATTGTGTGTATGTATCAAGGGGGCCTTGGGGGGTGGGGGTGGTGTGGGTGCACATGAGTACCAGCTACGCCCCTGATCGGCGGCAGTCATATCAGAGATGGGAGAGTGGAAGAGAAGCACAAAGAGAGAGAAGAGAGGAGGAAAGACAGGGAAGGAGGAGGTCTGCGTAAACTCCGCCTCCGGTCTCGGATCGTCTCGCAATCCTTACTCAGCCTCCTTACGTTAGAGGATAAGGGAGAGAGAAAAGAGGAGACGCGAGAAGAAGGGGCACACGGAGACGAACAAGAAGAAGAAGAAGAAAGAAGAAGAAGCAGAAGAAGAAGAAGAAGGGGAGCAGCGAAACGACCATGGCAATATCCAAAACGTCTCAGCCTGAGACAGTGTCCGATCACAGCGCACCTCCACCACCGTCGACCACTGCACGGAGCATGCAGCCGCACCACAGACAGAGTCCGGATGAATGAGGAGCCGTACCTGCGCCGCGGACAAAATGAGGGTCATCTTCATCCAAAACGCCGGTTTCGTCGCAGCTTTCTCGCCTTTTAGATGTGAGTCGGTGATGTTGGCAGCGTTTAGGACGACAGATAACGCGAACGAGCCCGAATTAACCACAGCTAGATCATGCCAGTCAATTGAGTGAGTGAGGAGGAGATCAGACCAATTTATTTAGTCTTTTTTTGTCTTCTATTCGGATAGAGCTTGCACTTACATTATAGCCAATATATCATCATTAAATCGAAAGTGTGTTCTGCTTCCGGCATGCTGAGTGCTGTCGGAACCTGAATACATATTTTATCAGAAAATTGGCACTAGAATTAATTGTATCCAGTGATATGGGACTATGTGTCAGGTAATTATAGACCGATAATGTCCTTTTAGACTTTTTGTGCTTAATCCTTAGTAGACTGATTATATAGCGATAATAACATGAATAGGTAGGAGGAGAAATCTTTGTTCACTCTGATCAAAGCCAATTGATCAACCAAGACAATCTGGAAATGTTAGTTTCCACATGTTTTGATATGTCTAGTAGGCTACGCGTTATCCCTTGTAATTTATTTATTTATTATTACTATTATTAGACCTTATAAGTATTATATTATCAATTTGTTTTAGATAGGTAGTTTGGGATATTTAACAGCGGGAAGGTTGTTTAAAACGCTTCCCTAGTGAGATGGAAACCGCTTATTTATCGCCCCACCGGGGGGCAACCCGTCCCGAGGCCCACAAAGACCAAACCTCTGCGGGCAAACCGGCGGGGGGTGACCTCTCCCCTCCACCTCCAGCTCCACCCCTACCTGCCGGCACCTCACCCGAGGAGACCCCGGCAAGCAGCGATGGACGGAGAAACTCGGGCGTGAAGAAACACCACCACAAGCATAACCTGAAACACCGCTACGAGCTGCTGGAGACGCTGGGAAGAGGCACCTATGGCAAAGTCAAGAAGGCCATCGAGCGACACTCAGGCAGAGAGGTGAGCCACTTCAGCAGCTGTAAACATCTGGCACCCTGCTTTTACAGAACCCACATGCTTGTAACACGTGCATGCTTTTGCAATCTAGTAGCCACTACAAACACTATTTGTCCTAAACTAAGTGCTTTGCTGCTCTCAGAGGCATGTGCATGCTCCCCCCCACCCCCACCACCACCACCACCACCACCACCTCCTGGGAATTCCCCCTGTGTTCTAAAGGGCCCTTGGGGCCAGGGAGCTGTGGCTGCACACGCCTCGGCCTATGTGGGGCCTCACGACCGGATGCTGGAGTGCAAATCCGGCTACTGACTGACTGATGTGACTTCAGTGATCCCAGTATGGAAAACAACTAACGCTCCCACAGAGATACTAGGGGCGCCCACTCACGTTGTTTTTGCTTGGTGTTTTAAGTGTTTCAGACACAGGCGGGTTTGTTTGAGTTTTACTGTGTGGGTCAGTCCGTCGGTTTCTGTTTCTGTATATACATATATACATATATGTGTGCGTAAAAAGTTATTGGCTGTCTTTGCCATTGTGAACCCACCGTCTGCTGTCTCCCTTGCAGACCAGCACATCTCTCTAGATAGGCTATTTTCACCTGTGGCAAAATTTGACCCCTGAGCCCATTCTGGCAGAACATGAGGAACTTTCCGTGCACTGAGAGGTCCAGGGGAAACTTAGTATAGGTCAACAATGTCCCCCAATGGTTTCATCCCTCCTGGCATATGCAGGCTTGATATGGGGACTGTAACTCTCTCTCTCTCTCTCTCTCTCTCCCTCTCTCTCTCTTGGCCTGTCCCACTTGGCTACTTGTCCTCTCCTCAGTATGTTTTCCTATTCATTATTGCCATGGCAGCAGCTCTAATGGGAAGTATTTTACTTTCACAAGCATTGTAAAATTGCACAATGAACGGTCGAAATGACTTATTTTGACATGAGTGACTTTGAGATACCGTGTCCCCAAGATAACTCAAATTGTTGGCCTTTTCCCCTCTGAAATGTTCCGTTTGAATCACTAAGAGTGTTTGACGGTCCCTCACACGAGGACCACACTTGTTTACGTTTGCAGTGTCTCTAAAACGGTGCTATAAAGCACACCCTGGTGGTTCTGATGTTTAAGATTTAAGATAGTACACGACAGTACACCCAAGCTATGCACTCAGTTGCCAGTTTATTAGGTACATCTAGCTAAAACAAATGCAGCCTAATACAACAGTCCTGCAATAAATCCTCCCCTCATGAAGGTTATAATACTCCGTTTTTGTTTAGGCTATCTCAAAGAGTTGTTGATTCAACTGTATGACGATTTCAGAGGTTGTTGAACTGTATTGCATTACACTGAGTGGTGTTTCTGTTATTTATCCCTCACTGATATAAATGGGATGACAAATAATTCTTTGTAGGTCAAAACTCAGCAGCCTAATGCTTTCCATTCCCCTGTAATCTACTGCAAAGTGTTGAGCATGGCATTCACACTTAAAATAGCATGTTAGTAAAGCATAGGACTTCCTTGCACCACCGTGCTTCACTTGGGAGTTTGTATATCTTAGGGGAGTCCTTTGAGAATCAACACCCCTGCACATGGAGTACCAGCGGAAAACAGACGGTGCACCTCACAGGCCACGTGTGTCTGGCACTGCCTTGCTAGAGTTTACTTGACCTCTGACTTAAAGGTAGTCCCTTGTGTCCATATGGCAGATACAGCACTGTGGTGAGACTGTTATGCAATGACAGTCGTGCAGACTCCCTCTACCTTTTCCTGGTGCGTTCCTCAGACCAAATGAGAAGAGCAGGGAGAGCTAAGCGAGGAGACAGACTGAGGACCGTGTGTATGCACATGTGTAGAATGAACTGAAGGCACTTGCGGAAGATTGATTAGATGAAGGCACATTCAGTGTGTCAGCGAAAGTGGAACTGAGTGACTGTCTGCTTTAATCTGCAAACCCATATGTTGTACTTTCTGGCAGCCCAGTGGAAACCCAACATTATATGGAGTGCAACTGATCATAGAGATCATAGTCTGGATGTGTGACACATGCACAAGCTCATGTGTTTGTGCTTGCCTCTAGAAGATGTGTTTCATCTTTGTATACTCGTGAGAAAGATATAAAGAGGCTGTGTGTGTCGTATACGCTATCTAGATGGCTACAGTAAAAAGGTTGTGGTGACAGCCAGGCCTAAAATGGGCAGTGACACATGAAAGGATGTCCACAGCAGGAAATGAGATTGGAGGGGAAGGTTAATATCCTGTATGGGGGATCCATCACAGACAGGAGGGGGTGGGCAGTTAGCACAGAGACACAGGGAAGCCCACCACCATAATAAGAGAGGGACAGCTTCAGTTAAAGGGGTTAGAGAGTCATATTAATATGAGCTTAAATCACCACATTACATCATTCCCCAACAATGGATTCGCTGGGGAGGCTCTCGAGAGGGGAAAACACTGACATTCCTCTGTTATATGTGGTGCCGTTGATGAGGTATTATGATTCCTGGCTGTGTTTGAGAATATAGTTCTCTGGAAAAGTGATGGGCCTCTTCCTCCCACTCTCTCTCTCGCTGTCTTTTTCTTTCTCTTTCTCTCCCTAACTGTGAGTCAGACACACACACACTCAACACAACAGATGATCATGATCTTCAGAAAGCCCAGGGAAGGGTGAGCTTGTGATGAATACTTCATCTATTTTAATGGCCTGAGAAAGCTCAGAAAGATGTCAGGCTTCAGTGAAGCGAAACATTCACTTTCACTTCAAACAAGCTCTATTGCGAACAAGGAGGGGGTGGGCGGGGGGCTAGACGAGGCCGGTCCATACCTGGCAGGGGCCAGCGTGGGCAGCAATGCAGCGCCTGTTTACTGTGAGTGACAGTAATAGGGATCCACTTAAGGACAAGCGTAGCTGTGTGTCAGCCAGCCTGGCCAGCTGGCAAGTGGCTGATCTGCAGTCCTGTTTAATGATCCACATCGGGGTCAGAGCAGGGGAACATGAGGAGATACACTAGAGATACCTGCCGTCAGTCAGAAGAGACCTGGCTCAGTGTGGAATTAAGATCGTGGCTGTTAAAGGTTGATTACCACCCGTTAAGGAGAGAAGATCATTTTGGTTTTAGGCAGCAGTTTCACAAAGAAGGTTTCCTTGCCTTTGCGTGTTATTTTTGTAGATCATTTAGCAGTTGTTGTTGAAATTAACAAATTCCTGAATTAACATTAAATCCAGGACGGTGACTCACACTCGGCCTCACTGCTAAACACCCAAGTCAGAAATGCTACTCAAGTTTTGAGGCTCAGTGATAAAATGTCGATGAATCTGATGAGGTAAAGGAAAACAACAGTGTGAAGACACAAACAACATTTACTAATTACGAACACAGCATGTGGACCCCGTCGACCCCATCGTGTTTATTATGGTATCATTTCTTTGAATTCTGTGTAATCAAGGCACGCTGTGGAAGGGAACTATTCCGGTTTGGGGTTATTTTTATTGATGTACACGGTAATTAGCTTGGCACTCGCTACTGCCTGTGGTTTCTGCTGCATGGAATAAAGCTGGGCTCCTCCGAATACTACCGCTTAGCTAGGAGAGGACAAAAGTTTAAACTAACAGAATTCAGCGAGAGCAGACTCTATACAGGCCTGATCAAAGCAAAACCAGGACTCAGTCCAGAATGTTTAGGCTACAATTATAGTGACATGTGCTAGACTATGTACTCTCGATTGGTTTATTTGGAGAGGGCCACTAACCTCTCATTTAAAGAGTGCAAAGGCTAGACGTTTGAATGCATCCACTTGCGGCTGACTCTTCCCCCTGGTGGCATTGCTATGGCGGTGATAAATCATCAAATCAAGTGTAGTTGTTGACTGTCAGACCTCCTGGAGCAGGCCCATTGGCAAGGCAAGCAGACTGAATCACTTCCTCAACCCCTGCTCATTCTCCTGATTCCTCCATAAAACTCCCAGCGGGCCAGCTTTTCAGGCTATTTCAGAAGTAGGCCACTGGCTGTTGTTAATCAGAATGACTAAAAATAAGAGACCGGGTAGTGATTTACTAACTTCTCAAGGACTTTTTGACAGGGAAAGAAACACAGCTGTGTAGGTAAATACTGACATGTGACTTATGTAGGAGCACTCTGACCTCTCCTCTCCTCTCCTCTCCCTGCCATCCTCCAGAAACCATGATCATTTAACACCTTGCTCACATGTTTTTCATGATAGTCATGGTCCTCTCAACAACTATTTAGATGGATTTCACGGAGTCCAGAGGATGAAATCTACTGACTTTGGTGATTCCCCTGACTTTTCTGGTTGCTATGTAAAGTCACCATGTGAATCTGACTTCTGATCGCTCTCTTAGAAAAAGGTTGGGGGCCCAGATCAGAGACCTAGCCCAAACACTGACTAATACCTGGGTAAATGTAGCCCCAGGCCTTGAAAGAGTACAAAGTAAAGCCTCCATTACAGCTCCACGTGTCAGGTTGTTTTCCTCAAAGAGAGCACCTTTTCATTTAGCTTCATACAGAAAAGAGGCTTACTAAATTACACGGTGTGAGACTAAGATGACACCCCCTCCCTGTTTGACTCATCTGGTTGTCATGACAGCGAGGCCAAGTGATGAGGTCAAAGGTTGTTATTCAGGCTCCATGAGACCCCAGAGAGGGGAGGTAAATGAGGGTGATGAAGTGCATGTTTATTGGGGAAAGAGATGGAGCAATACATATTGAATTGGCGCATGTTTTTCTTAAACAGACATCACATGGAGTGGCGCATGTAGCCACGTACATTTTAAAGGTCACTGATAAGATAATGAATGTGACATATACACGTTGTCCTTTAGTCTTATGTTACAGTTTTCTTTGGTCTTTTCCTTTTCCAAATTAAATCAACATCAATCAACACAATTTGTCAATGTGATTAGTTACCTATTACTTTGAAATGCAATACTTCTGTTGCTTCAAGTCATCTGATTGAAGCGTCCTCTATCCTTTTCCAGGTGGCTATCAAGTCAATTCGAAAGGAGAAGATCAAGGATGAGCAGGACATGGTTCACATCCGCCGAGAAATTGAGATCATGTCATCCCTCCGCCACCCACACATCATTTCTATATATGAAGGTGAGCAACTGCAGCTTGTCTGGAACTAGCACACACATACACACATGTATATACACACACACATAAAACAAATCATTCACACTTGTTTGACTTGAACATATGTAAACAAAAACACCCACGTCTAAAATTCACCCCTCCCTCGGCGCGTTCAGCACTTGTGGCCAAGGTGCAGGATCGTCATGTTATGACATGCAGATGTCATAATAAGACCTGGACTACAGCTCTGGGATGTTATTCATCTTCTCTGCTCTGTCTGGCTGCTTGGGCCAGTAAAAGTCTGGATGGCTTTGACGGTGTGCTTCTGGATCTCTCTAAATGTGTGAGTGTGTGTGTGTGTGTGTGTGTGTGAGTGTGTGTGTGTGTGTGTGTGTGTGTGTGTGTGTATGTGTGTGTGTTGAAAGATTGTGTGTATTCTAAGGGATTGCCTCTCCCACATCTAAGAGGTCTCATCTCTTGTCTTCTCCGGTCTTGATCTCAGGGCCAGACATCTGCTGATACTTAGAGACAACTGCAGCTGGGAACCAGACTGTACTTTTGTGTATGTGTGTGTATGTGTGTGTGTGTGTGTGTGTGTGTTTGCACATATGTGTGTCTGCGAAAGTCATTGTGCCTATATTTGTGTCTATGTATGAGCCCGTGTGCATGGCTGTGTGTGTGTGTGTGTGTGTGTGTGTGCATAGCCAGGGAGACACTGGACTGACCTCAGTGACCCAGGCCTGCACCTTGTCTGACTCCAGTCCAGTGCTATGCAGAGGGAGGAAAAGCCTTAAGCCTTTCCTGAAGCAACCTGAACATATATCTACTCCAGGAAGCAACTCTCTAAATATCAAAGCCTTCAAGTCAGATTTAAATGGCTCGCATATTTACTCTTTTTTTATATGAGTCCTTTTGAATGACCTTAACCCTGCTGGTAGAAAACATAGATTAGAATTAATGGTGAGTATAAAGGTTAAACAATTCCCATTGAATTCTTTCAACATATTGCGTGCAATTAATCATGTCTTATAATGTAGTCTGGGCCTATGTGCCGGCAATTAAAGTCACAAAGCGCTGCAGTGTGAGTAGGCTTCATATGATTTGTGACTCGTGACTATTTTTATGCCCATGTCAACAAAGCAAGGGTTTCAATGCCCTTTTCAGGATAGCAGCCCTGGCACAATGGCAGCGGGTTGTGTGCCACTGCTCAAACTGGCTTACCCACTGTCCTTTGTTCAGTTTCAAAGTCCCCAGGTTGTTATCAGCAATGTGAATATGCAACAAACATCGTTATTTGTTATGGGAACGTGCCAGCAGTCAGCTGGAGGGCTGAAATGCAGACGAGTTATATTTGTTTTGTGGGAGAATGATTAAAAGAACACCAAGTTTTATAAACTCCAGCGAGGCTGTATGGTGTCGCTATGTGTGCCGCCTTCCTTTATAAGCAGGCAACTCCACCAACGAACTCGACCAGACTCATTGCCCTCACTCTTTATCCTCAAACCCAGCGTTTACTGTTGTGGCCTGGCCTCCACCCAGCCTTGCTTTGGAGATATATAGGAGGCCCAGAGATTTGTGTATCCGGCAACACCCTCTTCAACAGCCCCTGCTAACTGCCTTGTGTGAAGCAAAGCTGAAACAGATGTGTGTGTGAAGATTGATTTTTACCACTCCCTCACATTCTGCATCCATCAGCATGCTGTGCCGGGCATTTAAAAGTGGATTTTGCTCTTCGCTCCTCAGGCAGAACTAAGCACCCTCGTGCCCCACTTTTAAAACAGTCATCTAGGAGACTGCTGCAAAAATTGATACATCCACCTGAAATGTTAGCAGCATGCACTCATATGTAGTAACTGTCGCTGTAAAGCTAAGCCTGACCAAACTTGCACAAGTTAAAGGAAAAGTTTGATGTTTTGGGAAAAAAATGCTCATTCACTTTCTTTGGGGGAGTTAGATGAGAAGATCAGTACCACTCTCATGTTCATATAATAAGAAATGCACTACAGCCAGCAGCTGGTAAGCTCAGCAGAACTGTGGTACTTTTTTCTACACTCAACAGATACGAGAGTGGTGTTGATCTTCTCATCTCACTATTTTACCAATAAAGTGTATTTCCCACAGTGTCGATCTATTCCTTTATTAGGGAAAAGGTAAATGAGGGGGAGATATAAAGTTAGAACAGACATAAAACCATTCACCCTGCTGTGAGTGAAGAGCCACAATTTTTATTGTACTCTTAATACTGCATTCTCTAAAGATGACATAAGCCTACACGGCCATTTAAACTTTGATGATCTTTTTTATGGTGGCTCAGTTTAGTAAATAAGACAAATTCAAGAAATAGCACGCTGTGGTAATCACCTAAATCAAAAACGTGTTGTAATGCTTACTTGTTCATTGTCTGCGGCGGGAGTGTTCCACCGCTCTTCTGCATTACACAATGTAATGGTACTCTGCTTCTTAGCCCCTATTCAAGCCTGCTACAGTGGTCTATCATCAATGCAGGCAATAGGACAATAGGTGCTAATTAGTCAGATGTGAGGGCCTGACCTGTGAACAAAAGCCCAATGAGTGACAGCGAGGCTGCAGTGGTGGTTGGCATACCCAACGGGCTGTAACAAACCCAAGTTATGTAAGCCAGGTAATTACTTCACCACCAGGGGTCAAAGGTAGATGGGAGTGCAAGCTGAGAATTTCTCTCTCCAAGCACAACCCCACCACGGATCACTGTGAATGTCACCCCAGGTCACCACTCTGTCCACCAATCAGAGGCCTGTATCTGCTCAGCCCTTGTGGGTGCTTGGCTTACATCCCGTCTGTTACTTCCCGAGCAGCCAGACACTCACAATCAGGGAGCATTACCATCACTCAGCAACTGTGTGTTTTTGTAGAGGATTATATCTTTAAAAGGACCTTGGGAGAGGGGGCGAGGAAAGTAGTGTGACAAACTATGAAGGTGCTCACTCAAGGGTGCAGAAAGCAGAGGCCCTCACCCCCGGTGACCCTGCTGTGTGGGAAAATCAACCCACACAATACAGAGCAACATGGCTGACTGTGGTGTTGTCATCTCCTCAGTATTCCCTCTGTCTCTCTCTCCTTCTCGCTGCCTAACCATTTTCATTCCCTTCATGCCAAGGCGCTGGAAGAGAAGTATGTTGCCAAGTTGAAATTATACACCAGAAGGCTAAATACTGACACAGAATGATATGTTTGGTGACTGCAGTTGGACAGTAATGCATCCACAGTAATACAACTGTAATTAGATTACTTTCTTCAGGCACCAGATGCGTAACAAGTCACTATTTTAATTCAAGTGATACCGTCAGTTAATGTAAGAAACATTTTAATCATGTTATTATCTCTTCTAGAAGTCCAACATTGTTTCCTACCATATACTAGAACATTGACATGGATATTGCTTGGTTTCCAGTATTATCCACACACACAAACACAAGAGACAACTGAGTTTTAGTGATTCTCTCGAAATAGAAAGGGGATGCTCATACCGGTGTTGACTCATGACTTACTCATGAGTAACTGCTTTACTTTTTCTTAATGATTATGATTCTGCTGTGAGAAGGGGAATTTGCACCGTGCTGCCATATTAAACCTGAATTTATGTGATATTTTCCGATCACATTCACACTCAGTATGGCAAGTTAGCATGTAGGAGTCAGCTGTGAAATGTGTTGACATGATGCAAAGTGGAAGTGTGATGTGTCAAGCGCATTTCCTGACACGACAGTGTGCCCTCTACCTGCAAAGTTAACGCCTTCCCTCCATTTCGTTCCTGCTGTCTCTCTGTCTCACTCTGGTCTCTGAGGAGTGGGACTGATTGAGTTAACAGCCCCTCCCTGCAATGTTGTGTTGGAGCCAGACACATGAGGTGGGGTTTGGGTGATGTAACCATAGGAGAAGTGTAGAGATTTAATGCGCTCAGTTGGAATTTGGACTCCTGCTCCAAAATTAAGGGGGGCTGAACTAGTTTACTCTTCTTTTTACAGAACAATATACATTTGTGATTTTAACATGATTGAATAAACCTAGAATGACTTTATAAGTTGTCCTCCTATTCCTCTTTGAGATGTATTTTCCTGAAAGTAGATTTTAATGGACTCCTATTGTTTTTGTTGTCATTTCTCAGTGTTTGAGAACAAGGACAAGATTGTGATTGTGATGGAGTACGCTAGCAAGGGCGAGCTGTACGACTACATCAGCGAACGCCGTCGCCTGAGTGAGCGGGAGACGCGACACTTCTTCAGACAGATAGTCTCCGCCGTGCACCACTGCCACAAGGTGAGAAAATCCATACCATGCTATAAAGAAAAGCATGCACAATAATTTTCCCCTTAAATCTCTCTTTGTCTCTCTCTCTCACACACCCAGACCTTGTTTTCCAGGCCACAGCATGCTTAATGTAACATTAACCATGCACCTCCACAGTCAGCCATATAGCCAGTTAATCTGCAGGCCCTACACAGTATGCTTTTCTTGGCACGCTGGTGTTAGGGAGTCATCTGTTTCTGAGTGAAGATGGAACACAGGCCAGTTTAATTCAAACTTACACTCCGATTACAGTGCAGCAAACAGGCCCTGCATTATTTTTGGCCTCATCTGTTGACACACTGATGGATGTCCCGAGATACCCCCAAACACCCCAGAGATTTGGCTCCAGCCACACCCATGTCATCCCCTGTTCCACACCTCACTAAATCCCATCAAAACCCCAAGGTCCCAGGGCTTGTGTATGTGGGCTCCCCTCTCGCCATCTTCCTCCCAGCTGGAGATATGGATGATGTCATCACCCTCAGATAGGAGAGTCCCAGACAGCCATGAATGATGAATCATCACAATCAAGCACAACCTCCCGCAGGGTGGGGTAGCGTGAGTCACTGACACAACAAGCGAGCAACCATTTCTTCCTTTTATCCACCAATCAGGGTCATGTGAACATGAGCTCCCTGCCGGGCATTAACCACAGGGAGATGCCATGTTGCCATATAGAGCGCAACCCTGGGGGAGGTGGGGTGGTGGGTTTTTAGGGGGGTGAAGTCACTCCTCCACTTCTGAGGTGGGTTCTGTCTGTCTGCATACCACATGTTCATTCCAGGGGTTTCAAAACCAGGCATTAACAGCATAGTTGTTTTTTAATCCCAAAATGTTGTGAGAACATCATTCATACAGGGTGGTAATTACAGGCTCATGTTTATGTGACACATGTGAGTCAATTTGAAAAGAAAATCACAGCCGATGTCAGCAGAAAGACCCCAGAGGGGACAGGACCAATTAAAGAGTACTACACCAACAGGCTGCCTTGATTTCCCGCGAGAGCCACAAGCTAGCTTTGTCAGAGTAAATCATCTCTTAATACAATAGACTGTTCATTACTTGGATCCATCTGTCATGAATAATGCATAGTTGGATTAATCAATCATTACTTTGTTTTTTCTCATTGTCTTTCAGAATGGAGTGGTGCACAGGGATCTGAAACTGGAAAATGTGCTACTGGATGAAAACTGTAATATTAAGGTACGTTTTCCCATTGATCTGTGATGCTTCACGCACAGGACTATAATGCCTAACCTCAAATGATCTTTGCATGGGGGATTAACAATCACATGGCCATTGCAAAATTCACACGCAACCCTGTTTCCACAGATTGCTGACTTTGGGTTGTCCAACCTCTACCACAAGGACAAGCTGCTGCAGACCTTCTGTGGCAGCCCGCTCTACGCTTCACCAGAGATCGTCAATGGGAGACCCTACCGTGGCCCAGAGGTGAGGTCCAGGGAACCAAACATCAACAATGACAGCAACTGCACTTGTTTGTTTGTGAACTTAATTTCTAGGACACAATTTCCTTTTTATCCATCATTGCCATCAGTGCTTAGCTCCTAGCCATTAAATTTGCTGTGAACCCCCTAGATCTCTCCCTTATATAGATTTCATTATTATCTCACCGTATCATCATCATCACATAGGCCATACACAAAGAGTTGGATAGGCTTTGTTTTCTGCTTCTTTGATGGGATTACCGATAGTCTCCAGTCAAAGGGAGGTCTCTCTTGCAGCTCCACAGTGGGTCAGCTCAGATACTGTCTGTATCGCACCCCTGTCCTCGCCTTCCTACAATGTCTGGGTCCTTTGAAGTGAGGAACTGGAGAATACTTTTTGCTCACTTTCTCTTCATCTTAATGGAATCGGAATGAGCTCCACAATCTCAAAAAGACTCTTATGGCCAAAGTCAAATAGTTTTGGTGAAAGAGAGAGTGAAAATGTCTCCCCAAAGCCACTTATCTGGCAATTCCAGTCATTCTGAAGGGCGTTGTCTCTAAAATTGCATAAGTTACATAAAACAAAGCAACAGAAGGGGAAAAAAACTTAGCATTTTTAGATATTCAAGTCCAACCGTTCAATTTAGCGTAATTCACTATAATTTACTCAAGAGTGCTAAAAACTACAGCAGTCCGATTGCAATCGAAATTACAGAACCCCGGTTGGGGTGAGGCCACAAATTACAGCAAACACAGGCAACAAAAATAGAACACAACAATAGTGCGTGCCCTGTCTCGCCCTCGAGAATGGACCAATGGCAACAGGAGAGTGAAACATTCTTGATATGGGTCCAGATCCTTAGAGGAAGTACACTAGCTCCTTAACTGGCCCTATCAGATTTCCTTTTCCTTGACTATGTGTCAGCTACCGCCATCAGAAGCACATTCCTCAGGACATCTCATCCTCCCCTAACCGCAGTCAATACACACACACACATCCCTTTTTTTCCTTTCTGTCACACTCTCACACACACTGAGACAGGTCATCTGCTAAATCGCAGCGTGTGTTAAGCGAGTCATCGGGGGCCATCTCTGCCGGACTCATTACCCCCTTCCATTCCCACCACTTCCCTCGTTGCTCTGTACCTCCTCATGCCCCAGACACAAAGTCTTATGTAACCGCTTACTTAGAAAGCCACATTGCATTAGGTTGGTGGTCAGAAAGTGTTTTTCTTCTGCCTGACGGAGCAGGAGAGAGCAGGGAGGAATATGGGGATTTATCTATGTGGAAACAAGCCATTTCCTACCAGTGTACGGTCATTTGTCATTATTACTATGAAAGAAGCACCGGAGAAGCACTGCTGCGTCACAAGCTTTTTAACAGAGATGTTCTTGTGTGATGTTTTTGCAAAGAAGCGATTATGGTGCTTATTAATGTCAAAGTAAACTCAAGAGCATAACTCAAAGTTGTGTTCTGATGTTGAGCAGAGCCGAGCTCATTCCACAACATTCATTTTAATGCCATGAATCACTAATCAAAATAGGACTGGGAAGGCTGCATATTCATTGCTTAACATCAAATCCAACACACTTAAATTTTCTGTTTTATTCGCTTGCTGCATACAGTGCATATGTCTCATTTGACAGCACGTGTGTGTTCTGTGTACGACTGAATTAAGTAGTTTATGAGTGGTTTTTTGTTTTCACCAGGTGGACAGCTGGGCTCTGGGGGTGCTGCTGTATACCCTGGTCTACGGCACCATGCCATTTGATGGGGGAGACCACAAGAACCTCATTCGCCAGATTAGCAACGGCGAGTACAAAGAGCCAACTCAGTCCTCAGGTACTGCAGAAACTACTTGAATTTCCCTTAGTTCTTCTCATGCAGTTGGAACACTCCTGATCCCAGAGCCATTTATAGAACTATATCATAAACTCTACTCTTTAAATCTAGTTGGCTTTTATTTGCCAGAAAATGAATTTGTCAGAAAGTACCCACGTCTTTTTGTAAATTCCAGAAAACACTGAGTAGACTTTGAGACATTAGCCCATAAATTACTCAATAGAATATGGATCAGACTGCACGCATATAGCAAATCTGCACAATCCATTAAGTTTGATGCTTTATTTGTCCAGACAGTGTAAAGAAACTAAATATTGCCTAAGCTACAAAGCTGTCACAGTTTTTTTGAACATATGAACCTGTTCATTTTTTATTAATGTGAAGTCTAATTGGTAGAACAACACAATTATAGGGTAGGAACCGGAATGCAAAAATACACTTTCCCTGCAGAACGGAGCAATTTTTATGTCCATTTATACTGAACTGTCAAAGACAGTGTTGTGAATTCTGTCACTGCCATAACAGAGGGTGCATTATTGTGGTTTACACTGAACAATGGAACTATAATATAAAACATTTAGTGACGATACTTTCAGTAAGGGTATAAAAGCAGTGCAGTTGTTTTTAAAAGCCATTAGATTGAATAATTGCAGCTTAGCTAAAAGACAAAAAGGAAAAAAAGCAGCATGTCACAAACAATTATCTCACCAAATGTTTGAATATATCTTAAATTATTCCTTTATTTAATGAAAACCCACATCAACCATAGCCAGTTCCAGCTTCATTGCATTAGGTAGTTATAGCATATAATGTTATCAAATAATAGCATTTTTATGCCAAGTGGTGTGTGGTGTGAGAGCTTACAGAATGCTTTTGTTCTGTGTCCCACTAGATGCCCGTGGACTGATCCGCTGGATGCTGATGGTGAACCCTGAGCGCCGGGCAACAGTGGAGGACATAGCCAACCACTGGTGGGTAAACTGGGGCTGGAAGAACAGTGTGTGTGACTGCGAGTCCCAACGAGACCATGGAGGCTCGCCCATGCTGGCCCGCTTCATCGACTGGCAGAACCGCACTGAGCCACGTGGTTCTGGAGCCAAAGCTGCAGCCATGCCTCAGCTGCTGCGCCAGAGGCCCAAGAAGTCCAAGAAGGAAAATGTTGAGGCAGGACAGACCCACTGTGGAGCAGAGGACAAGCCAGGTCTGAAGAGACCCAAAGGGATCCTGAAGACCAGGGTTACTGGGGAGCAACAGTCTGCCAGTCTGGAGGAGGTGGAGTTGGGCCAGGCAGCTCTGCCTCAACAAGCAGAAGGGGGGGAGGAAGCCTCAAGCCCAGATAGAGAAGAAGAGGAGCCGACTCTGGGAGGAGGCTCGCCAGCTAAGATGGTGCCATCTCTGCCCAAGAAAGGCATCTTGAAGAACAACCAACAGCGGGAATCAGGGTACTACTCCTCACCGGAGCGCAGCGAGTCCTCCGAGCTGTTAGGGGGTGCCAGTATGTCTCTGCTAGCCACCTCCCCGCCCAAGAGAGTGATGGGGAGAAAGGGCATATTGAAGCGAAACGGCAAGTACTCCACCTACAGCGGGCCTCCCTCGGCGGCAGCGGTGGCTGGAGCCCTTGGTGAGCCTTCTCCCTCAACTGACTCTGGTCTGTCCCGCAGTCAGAGTCGGCCCTCCAGCATAGTCGGGGAGGACAGCTCCGTCCTGTCTCTGTCGCCCAGTTCCCTCAGTGGAGCTGAGTGGCATCCCTCCACCCCCCACCTCCGCCCAAACATCAGGGCCTGTGTCTCGGCTGAAAACCTGCTGCAGCTCGCCAACTTCAAGGGCTTCCAGCCAGCCCCGCCGCTCCAGGGACCCAAATTCAGCCGCGGCCCCAAAACAAAAGGCTCCCCAGGGGACAATGGCAGCTTCTCCTTGCTGGGGGACCTGGAGGACATGACTCAGGTGTACCAGCAAGCCCTGGACATCAGCAGCAACCTCACCTAACAGATGGGTGGCAGAGAGAGAAGAAGCAGAGGGAATTGAACATGACTGTGTGTGTGTGTGTATGCGTGTGTAAGGATGTCTATTGGTGGCATTAACGACCAGTGTGTTACTGGGATACACCTTTTGGGAAGTTGTGGCTTCCCAAATGGGCTGAAATCTTGAACGAAATGATATATCTGCACACATACATACACACACAGATGTACACACTTAGGTGCACTTCTCTGGCCAGAGGAAATTTAGTTAGGGTTTTGTGAACAAGAGAGAGAAGGAGCTGGCACGAGAATATGCCACCCAGTCTGCTTTCTTGGCCCGCCCATAGACTTTGCTGTGTTCAACATGTTTACATATTCAGCAAGAAGGCAAGTTAGAATCATAAACGCAGCAACCAGAAACTGGTTGGCTCTCCTTGTACACCACCCATTTTGAGTTTGAGTTTACAAAAGCACCTTAAAACTCACACAGAGCACATGTTTTTGTGATCTTTACTTCCTTTAAAAAAAAAAAACGAAACAAACCAGGGTCTTGTTCCAAAAAGTAACTGACATTGCTGATTATTTATTAATATTTTCATTGCTTTTAGTTTTAAGTGCAAAACTGGTGGGTGCTGGCTGTTACTGGAAGAGTCCTAATCTCGTTGTCTCCAACTCTTTGTGTGGAACTGACATATATAATTATGTTACTCAGTAATGAGAAACATATATATACTCAGCATATATAAGTATGTCTGTGTTTGTAAAACACGCAGGCAAATATACCGTCATAAAAGCGTATGTCCTATATATGTGTATGATACTAGGGAATATGTAGGAAGTGCCTTTTTTGATTCATAATAAAAAATTATGTATGTCATTTCCTTAAAGTGGAGGGAAAAGCCAGGCCAACCTGTCACCAGTTGTGCTTTTTTTTCTGATGTTGTTTTTGAATGTGGAGAGACCCAGGGCCTTGAGCGCACAGCTGACTAGCTTTACTTGTTTTGGGGTTCAAAGTTCAATCTCAGACAGTCTAGATCAAACAGTCTCGTCTCCTCCCCCTTTTCCATCCACAAGTGCAATCACACACAGATATGCCAGGATCTGCAGGCCACCTCAAAAAAGACCTTCTCTGTGTTCTTTGTCAGTGTTAAAGCCCATAGTTTGGTTTGTCAGCAGTTTAGGTGGCTTGGTTGAGCACAGATTCAGCCCCTGCAGCACCAGAAGTCTGCAGGGGCTCACCTAGAGGGACATTTAGTGAGGGGAGATGGCGCAGACACCATCTCACAGTCCTGGAATGTGCCTGGCTCTCTTAACATCGGTTGTTTTACATTTTTCAAGGCTACCTGAAAAAGCGAGCTGATTAGTGAGAGATTCTGTTTTTTTTGTTTGTTTTTTTAAATTTTTTTTTTTTTTTACCAAAGACACGAAAGGTGGTTTCCATTGTCAAACTAGTTAATATTTCACCCTGGGCTCTTCAAAAGAGCTAAGTAAGGCGGTTTGTTTTAGTCTGCTGATGACACAGCAAATTCCTCAGACAAAGGCTGGAGACGTGTTGGTGCTAGAGATCTCTATCAGCCCCAGACTGACTCAGCACAGGTGGGATCTGCGGTGCGTGCTCAGCCCTCCAGCTGTGTATACTAGTCCATTATGTCAACCAAGCACAATTAGCCAGCTATTGTTTTCATTTGACACTAAGAAAGAGGCAGCGTGTAGACATTTGTAGCTAGAGGGAAAAGAAAAGAGTGTGAAAGAGTGATGCGTGGAAAGGTGCTGAGATTAGAGAGCCTGTAAAACACAGGACTGCTCAAAGAGGTAGATTTGTTTGTTTGAAGGAACGGTAATGTAGAATAGTGAAAGTAAAGAAAGTGAGTAGAAAGAGTAGATGGAAAGTTTTTGTTTTATACCAAAGATGTTGTGAAGCTTTGACATGATTGAGGGGATGGAATGGATAGGAGAGGGAATCATGAGAGGATTTTTCTTAGGAATCCCCATCGGTGAATGAAATCATCCCCACATTGGCTTTACCTCACGTTTGAGGTAGTTTTTATTTGAGATGCTGGAGGCTGTTGATACAGCTTGTCTGGAGGTCAGTCAGTGTGTGACTTATGTGTTCTGCATGGCCTTAGAAATTGTGTTACACTTTTCGACAGCAGCAAAAAGTGGGAGAACGGTGACTGACATCATCCAAAATATCAAATGATGTGGATGGAAAACCACGCAGTAGATGACCCCAAGGAAATAGATCACATGTTGAATGTTTTCAGTGGCCCTCTGGTGTGAAGGAAAGGTCCTGGGTATTGATTCAGATGAAAGACCCATTGCGTATTATATTGCATTTTACTGCCTTTTGTATTGCATTTAATTGTCAACTGGATTTACAGTGAGAAAATTATACTATGTTAGTATTTTGTTTTATTATGCTTCTGTTTTTGATTTTCCAAAATATAAGAAACTTTATATTGCTTTATGTTATGGCAGAAAATACTTCCTTCCTCAAAGTATTCGAATTTCTCTCCCAAAAACTGACAAATTTGATCTGAAAAGGTGTAGTCTCAGTTTTCCCCCGTTTTGATACACCTGTTGGTGCCTATTAACAACCTCCAAGTGGCAAAAAAACAACTCTTAATTAATTGAAATAGGGCAAAATGCTAGGATATACACTACTATAGCAATATCTAACCCTAAGAAAATTTCATTTCCACCTCTACCAGAGAAGGGGAGGTCCAAAATGCTTAAACAACACCAGGAGGAAAAGGAAATAAAGCAATGAAAAGAATCTGAAGATGAAACTTAAACTGCCAAACTGGAAATAAGTGGTGCATATCTGTTAGTTAGCAGAAAGTCTAATCATAGGAAAACTTGACTGGATATTGTTATGACAATAATAATAAATTAGTATTATTATGTTATTTAAGTATTATTTTCGTTACAGCTCATTACTATTGTTGGCTATTGCCACAGTTTTGGTTTTATTTTTTTTGTCTGTTGGTGATCCTGGACTGCCAAGGTGGATTAAGTTGCGTGCCTTTGGTATCTTTTATGAACTTTTTTTTTTCTTTTTGATAAGGAGAATTATTATCAATGTGATTTTATACTTGTATTTATTGGTGATCAAGCCATTTAATTTGTTGTCAAAATACTCCCTGTTCATGCTTTGGCCTGCTTTTGAGTGTGTGCCGTGTTCAGATCATACTGCACACAAAAATATTATTTGTCTGTTCAAAATAGAGTGGTATCATCTCATTGTGAAGGCAGTGGCCAAGTGCGTGTTTTTAAGAATAACAATTCAATAAGACTTCCTCAAATCCTGTAAAATGTCTTAATTCATCCATTCGGGTGTATTTCTACTCAACACAATGCCTCTGTAGTACTGTATCAACTCAAATAAATGGTTCTTGAAAGTTAAATGTGTTTGTTTTTATGCTCTGTGTGATCATTTGAGTTTACACAGTTAAACAGTAGGATAACGTTAAACTGTAATGAAGACAGTCCCTTTAAGTGGACATGGAAAAGCCTCAATAAATACAGGTACACACCCTCCATCCCATTCACAATATAGGTCAAAATTGCTGCCTCTCACACACTACCAGTGTTCCTTCAATCAAAATGATTTCCAGAGTTCAAGCTCGACTTCCAAAGGTCGCTTTAAAATGGGAAGATACTCAAATGAAAATCCTTATAACCAGAACAACTTCTTTCTGGTTTGATACAGTGATAAAAATTTAAACAAATATTCCCAAAGGTTAGAATGGGACAGAACTATCAATACGCCATCCACCACTGTGATTCTTACAGTAGGGATGCATGTAAAACAAACTATTAATGGAGTGTCCTAATTTATTTTTCTTTTTTAAGCATGTGTGACCCAAAAACCTACATGAATGCATGAGGGATATCAGAAGTTGTGATCCACATTGCTATTTTCACCCTTAACTCTAACATGATGAATTAGATTAATTGATTGAAGAGTGTGGGGTCAAAATGCCACGCTCAAAGATAGAATTTATTAGAACCTCATGGCCTGCTTAAAACAGGCTGCCAGCCTGTCCACAGCAGAACTACCAACCAATCTTGGGCACTGAAATTAGCTAAAGTTTCCACACAGCCCCAGCCTGAAATTAACTTGATGGATATTAAAGTGATACTCCACCCAAACTCTGTTTTTTAAGCATTTAAAAGTCATTAGGCTTCCAAGGTGGCTGCAAAGAGTTTGTAGTATTGTCCCTCACGGAGCACAGCAGTTCTGGTCAGCATGTCGGTTTCAATAAATTCCAATAGTGACCAGTTTTCTCAGTGGAAAAAGGATCAAAACAACCAAAGAGAGTTATTAAAACACCACTGCAGAATAATCTGTTATGCTTCTGTCCATCACAAACTGAGATTCAGGTTTAGTGGGCCAGCTAATGATTAATTTAGGCTGGAGCAAGCTGTCAAGGCAATCTGTAAGCAAGCTCACAGTAGAACAAGCTGCATGTGCTACAAAGTGTGCCTACTAATGTACATGGGTGTACATTATGATGAACATACATGAACGTATGGGGACTGAAATGAAACCAGCGTATTTAGCGTATTTATTTCAGTTCATTCAGGCTAACATATAGACGCAATGAAAAACCAAAATACCCCAGGAATAAGGGTTATCATTCCTCCTCTACCACGGTAACAAAAAAGTGTAGCTTTATCTGCGGCACGCCAACTTGACGTTCAGCAAAAAGACAAATAAGTACATTGTCACTGTGGCTCTGTGGAAATGTTTCCACCATGAAAACTGACCACAGTCATTGAGCTCTGTGTAAGTCAAAACTACAGAAAAAAAAGGGTAAGTGCTTTCACACTCAGGACAAAAGGGCCTGTGTAACTCGATTATTTTAATAATGAACTCTGAGCAGTGATTGAACAACCAGCCCCAATCCAGGAAATTGCGATACTGGCCAATCCAATCAAAATTGGGATCCCACTTACATGATGGACACCATTGCAGGCTAGTGAGACGGCACAAGCCAAAACCAATAGGTAAGTGGTGGCTTACCTGAAAACTGCTGGCAGTAGAGCAAATATAAAACAAATCCTCAGGGCAGTTATGTGACTAAAGTGTTGATATTACATCTTCAATGAATAGAGTTGTTTTTTGGACCCAGCACACCTGCTGGTAATTACTAAAAAAAGTAGACTTTAACATTCTCTAGAGAAAAGCAATTTCTTTGTCATTGGAAAACTGACAGAACCAAACAAACAGCAGCAGACAACATGGAGCAGAGAACACAGTTCATGTCTGGCTCGTGGAAGAAACAAGAGTGTCTGTTTTTAGGACTTGGAGAGTCAATTGATTGTCGAGGGAGAACATTGCTGCTGCTGGGTTAATTTGATCCACATTTTGTAGGGGCGAGTGGGTGGTTGGCTGGAAGCTCTGCAGTCTTTCGGGGCTTTGGTACTGATGAGTAGGACAGCACCCCCAGCTCGTGCTGGCCAGACTCAAGCTGCAGGCCTTGGAAGAAGACAGCATCAAATACTTCTACAATATGGTGCAGAGTAGGATTTAAGTTTCCTCAATCACACATTGAAGCTGTTATCCCAAGTCTGAAATTGGCCTTTGTAAGCTAGTCTGGGCTATAAAAGTTGTCTTTAAGCCTTCTATTTATAAACCCCTCCTACATCAATATTCATTTTTGTAACACTGACAGTGAACTACAGAAAATTACATCAATCATTGTCTAAAGTCATTATTTCTTTTGGGAAGTTTTCTGTAAAAGAGCAGGATAATTATTCTTGGAACAAGCACAGTTCTCTTTTTGTTATAATGCAAATTCCAGTTGTCTAAGTCAAAGGCGAGCAAGAACAAAGCTCAGACGTAACACTATAAGCAAAGGACAAAAATAATAAAGTAATTGTGCACCAATTTAAATACTTAGGTTATGGTATGGTTGTATGCAAAGGCCACTACAGACAGTATTATGGAGAAAAAAAGTCTTTTGAAATTTCAACGGCTGTAACCCCGACACTGATATGATCTGCGTTTCAAAGGCATTTTTTTATGTCCTCGGGACAATTTCTGGTTCACTTTTTGACCCTTAAATAAAGTCCAGCTGCTAGACCCTCTGAACTATTCCCTCCTTTATCCTCCTCCCTCCATCTGCAGAAGGTGAGCCTGTTTGCCCCTGAAGGCGGGGGTTTACTGGTGTTTTGAGGGCATACCCAACTACACACTCAAAATGCCCAAAACAACCCCCACAATACCCCATTCGGTCCTTTAGCGTGACCCCAACCCTATGCCTTGCAGATATGAAGGTTTGCATAATGTTGGAGGATATTAGCCATTCTCTACTTAAAGCAGGAAGCACAGACTTGAAAAAAGCCTAGCAGCCCCCTCGAGCTGCATCGGATAAAAGCCGTCACACGCAGAGGGATTTGAGACATAAAAGCTGAAGAATTTACATGAGCTTCAGATCCCTTTGTAACTCCTACATATGAAGAAAATAGGGGGAATATTCTGCAAATTGAGCAAAAAGCGGCAGAGAATTTGGCAAGGTCAGTGCTGCCTTGGCGCGTCTGGCTGCTGTTGCAGGCAGGATGTTCCACAGTGAAGGTTTAGGGTGGCTGTTGTAAACCGAGCTGCCCGTACATTGCAGGAAAAATAAACAGAGGGCCGGGTCTGAAGAAAGCCCTGAGTACAGTGGAGCGTGTGTTCGGTTAGCTGACACATTGTTTTAGAAATAACAGTCTGAGAGGCTGCTTTTCATGCTTCTCTAGACACACACACAAATGCATGGACACACTCACATGTGCACATCTTTATGAGTCTTCTTTGATTCTTTCTCACTCTCTCGGAAAGGACTCACACAGGTTCCTAACTCACATCCCTGCAGGACTCCTTTTCCTCTGTGCCGCTGTGATAACATTGTGACTGGATATGGAATGGAATAAACCACCCTCCTTTCCTGCTCAGCTTCCACTCCTCTATCATTCATTCTCCATTCAGCGGGCCCCCTCCACACACCCAGCTCTCCATCCCTCTCCTGTCCAGATGACTATTTTTAGCGGCAGCGCTGCTATTCTGGAATTTGTTGCTGACTGGCTGCTGGGTGTCTGGGCGGCGATCTCTTCTGGAATGTCTGGCCCACTCTCAAACCACTCCAGAGTCCCAGCGCAGGGCGGACTGCTCAGGGCTCTGATTACAACTTTAAGCCCACTGTAGCTCACTCTTCCTCCAGCAGAAACGCAAAGCTGGAATGAGGAGAGAGAGAAGTTCCCTGTCCTATAGCCTACCACTATAATACTTTTATGTATGGCTTGGTTTTGTCTGTGTTTATCTGCTTGGTTGCTTTTGTGCTTGTAATGATTATGTAGTAAAGACAAAAATCTGCTCAAACAGTGACTTTATCTGGACCCCCCTCCCATTTGGCCCTCACAAGCTAAACCATTAAATTTTATGGTTAACCCTTGTTTTTTGGTTAAAACAACCAACTACTTTGAAGTGGAGATGAGAAGATCAATACCACTCAGTTACATTTTAGGCTACCGCCAGCAACAAGTTAGCTAAGCTTACCATAAAGACTGAAAACAGGGGAAAATAGCTAGCCTTGCTCTGTCCTAAGGGGAAAAAATCCACTCACCACTATTTCTAAAGATCTCTAATTAGCACATAACTTCTATAAACAGAAATCATCATATGAATGCAGAACCTGTAGGCTAGGAACAAGAAGCGTTCTGGTTTCCATTTGTCATTTGTTTGTAGTCCAAATAGTATTGACCAATCATGTTTAAGCAAGCAGTCCATATGGAGAGCAAAAAATGGCACCCACAAAAAAGTGACTGGCTGAAATGCAGCCTTGAAACCCATTGGCTTTTATCTAAGGACAATTTAACTATTTATTCCCTTTTTTCTGCATTCGTACGCAGATGAATCATCTGTTCATAGAGAGTAACCAAAATGTTGAAAAGAGGAAAGAAGTATTGGCGTGGACATCTGCTAATCAGATATTCGGATATCTGCTGGCTACACTGGAAGCCCTGAAACATTAGCTCTTGCTCCCGAAGCTAAATCAACCTCAGATGACTGGCTCGGAGATTAACACATGATATGCAATTTCTTGAATCTGTACAAAAACCCAGATGTAGTTCGAGACTATTTAGTGATGGGATGACACCAATCATGATGCCAAATCAATGTGTTTAGTGCAATTGAACAAATGACATTGGAAAAAGAAGTTTGGCAAAATGAGAATGCTGTCCAAAAATTTGCAGTCAGAAAGCATATAAGTACATATCAAAATATGTTGAACTGTTCCTTTAAGGTTGGGATAAGCCATGGTTATGGTTAAATTAATTGGTTAAGTCTCCAGGAAACGAAAAAGTTAATTCAATACCGCTTTGCTTACATGTTTTGGTGTGTTTGTGTGTGTGTGTGCTTGTGCGTGTGGTCCATGAAAAGAAAATAAGCAGCACTAATGGGAAGTTTTTCCTGTCTTGGACCAGGCTTTAGGGGTTTCAAAGCAAAATTGTTTGCAGTGGAGGGAACGCCGTCCAAGCCCACCTGTTGCTCATGATTGCAGAGATCCGCTTGAGCTGGGCCTTGTCGAGAGACATACTGCAGTATGCCACTCAATAACATCAATGGACCAGGCAGGCCGCTTCATTTCACAAGATTACCCAGGCAGAGACAATGCACTACAATGCAGTGAGGATATTATAGGCATGCCTGAACTGCTAAGCAACGGGAGAGATGCAGTCAGCAGTGATGCTCACGTTTTGTTATCCATCACCCAAACATTCAGACATGACTAAATCATTTAGCACAATACTGCTGCTTGTCATTCCAGTAAATCATGGCTTTGTTGATGTTTTCCCCCTGGCCACAATCTGAATCAACAGGGTGTACTTTACACATGTCTCCATAGTGTTTTATTGGATAGAACCTGCCATTCTAAATGGCAACGAGAGTTCATCCGGCGAGGGAGTGGTTTCCCTCAGGCCAAGTGATTAGGGCATGAACAGGAGGGTGTAAAAATAACACGATGGGACACAGCCAACTTTTTTAAAACACATATTCATGCAGCCTTTGCCTCTTCAGAAGCCAAGAGGAGGAAATACTTCTATGGCATGTAACCCTTTCATTGTAAATCAGTGAACTCTGTGTCCTGCAGATCCTCAGGCTACTGATAAGAATTCCCATCACAAAACATTTTGTTCTTGTTAGCATTAGGATGTACACAGGCAAGTACGAAAAGTGAACAGTCAGCAGTGTGAGCATGGATGCAGCTAATTGGCCTTGGCTCCCAATAAGGGGATGTGGGTTTAGCTCCAGTATGGTGGGGCCGAGTCGAGGCCATGGAGAGGGAACAGTGGAGACTGGGAGGAAGCCCGTCAGACGCTGTGGCCGAGCCATCCAGCTAACTGGCCAGTCAGGTAATTAAACAGCCTTCAGCACTCAGTATGAGAGCTGTCTCTCTCCAGAGTGTGAAAGGGCTGGGAAGCAAAGTCGTTCTTGGCTAAAGCTCAGAGATGTGTGGCCTGGCTGCTCCGAGACCCAATCCCATGGCTGCAGGGTTTTAGCACTGCTGGTTTTAGCTCATCCTTCAATTTGGTTTTTGTTTCGGAGGCTTTTTCTTGTACCAACCCCCCACCCCAATCCAATTCACTCGTAGCTTTAAGTAGAAATACAGCAGAAAGAGCTGGATGGATGGATGTATCCCCCAGCTGGATAACATTCCTTTGGTTTCCACTTGTGTCTGCTTCTCCTTTTTTATGGGTCAGTGTTTCTGTGATTAAAGTTTCTTTTCCTTTTTCCCCTCCCTCTGCTTTTCCACTCTCTTTCCATTCATAGTTATTTTCCTCTCTGTCTTTTTTTGCCTATCCATTCTTCATGTGAATTTAAAGAGTCACAAAAATGTAACCAGGGAAACTCCCATCCAGGTTTGTCCTACAGACACTTCATCATCAGAATTGAAAAAAAAACACATCTTCTTGGTTTCGTCCTGTGAATATGTTCATTTCAAAGGGAAGTCTAGCAATTATTGTACCGGATTTGGGTTCAGCCAGCTCACAGTAAATACTATGTTGTGTCTGCTCAGAGAACAGTGCCTTTGCATCAACACAACATGTTGCAGCATCACTATCACACTTTCTCACGCTCTGCCACTATTTAACAATGTCTGTTCACATCGTCTTATCAACTGTGCCAACTGACTGGCCATCCTCAAACTGACTTTACAATGATTGATATGAGCATGGGTGTGGACTCCTTGTCTTGCTTCCTCTTTCTCCACTGCTCTCCAGAAGTGGCTGTTTCACACGGAGGGGGGTTTGATGAGATTCTGAGTGCGAGACAAATGACTTTGGCTGTTCAGAGCAGTGACATAACAGAAATGACCCTGGCGTATCCGAGTACAGTATGTATATTTGCATGTTAATAAACGCGGTCCCAGATAAGTAAGCCAACTGCAGCACTGTGTCCACAAGCTGGATTTATGCATGACCAGAACAACCAAACAGACATTTATTCTATAAATTCCAACCTAAAATGAGATTACAGCTCATCATTACAAAATTAGATTGTCCGTTTTTTCCACATCCAGTCAATTTATGCTGTTAGACAGTAATCAAATCTCCCAGTCTCGTGTTTCTGCAGCTTGTTTGGAAAAGTACACTCAGTCCATTACGATAATCTGCTCAGTACAACTAGCCTACTGTACATATGATCAAGTATCACCAGGGAGTTTTTTTTTAATCTGACCTCTTTGAACCTTCGCCACGTTCAGATAACTTGGTAGAAAAACTCTGTCTACATTAATCCCTGTCAGGGTGGTCCATCTACCGTTGTCTCTTTTTAAAAGGAAGTGGAAAAAAAACTTCCCAGGAGTATGTGGGGCCTGACATTTGCTATCCCATTACAGCCCACCTAAGACAGGGCCGTGCACATAAAACAACGTGAGACACAAGGTAATGAAGTGCTAACCACTGAGGTAATCACTCTCGAAGCAGCGACCCTTTCCCCTTCTCTTCTCGTCCTTCCACCCTTGGCTCTTCTTTTTCCATCCTTACATCCTCATGCGCTTTTACAATAGTATGTCACTGACAAGAGATTCCAGCAGATAAATGAAAATGTGTTTTTGTCCCGAGCGTGCCTGTGGGAATGGAGACAACTATGAGGAGGTTTTGTGGTTCTTCTCATGATGAGGGGATTAAAAGCAGCCTCAGGGGGATGAATACACGCTTCTTGGATTGATTTAAGAAAAGAGGAACATCCTAGACAGATATCACGGTTTGTATTGCCTGCCAAGATGAGGGGTGGGGAAGTTCTTTTGGGAACGGTTGAGTTTCAAATAAAAGCAACCGCTCTGCGACCACAACAGGTGAGTCCCGTTTGATGCTCACTTAGGGTGACATTTGGATGGAAACGCTATGCTTTTTCTCCCAGGCAAAGATACAAATCTCCCTTTGGCAGCTGCGGTTTGTTGGGGTGGGGGTTGACTGTTGGGGTGTCCTGTCTTAACATGGTAGATAGGCTGGTGAGTTGTTTCAGAAAGATTCCCTTTATGAGTGATGGCCATCTGGGCCATTTCTCAATATGTGTGTGTGAGCATGTGGATGGTTTTTCCTTTTTTTTTTCCTCCTCTCTTTTTTCTTCCTCCTAAACAGCAGTGAAATGTTGAAGGAAAACAAATGAAAAGATAGTGCTTTGAAAATGGATCTGTCCCAGCAGCCCTCCACCACCGCCTCCCTCTCCGCCTCCCAAAATTCGGACCCCCCTCCTCCCTCCACTTGTACAGGCTTGACGAAAGAGTATACCTCTCTTTGTTGCACGCAAGGGTGGGGGGGTGAAGGGAGGGCTGTGGTAAAATTAAAAGAAAAAAAAATTGTGAGGGAGGAGGAAGGAATGATGGAGACAAGAGAGGAGGAGAGGGTGATGGTTAGAGGAAGATCCATTTAAGGAGGCTGGTGATGTAAAATATAGAGTAGCTAGAGAGGAGATAACAACAATGAACTGAGAGAGAATAAATGGCAAAGAGGTTGTGTGTAGGGGGGAAGAGAGGAGAAAGATGAAGAATATTACAAGGTTCAAAATGGCTGAAGAAATGTACAAGGGGCAATGGTGCAGGAGTGCTGAAAGGCTGTAGCTTACCTGGAAATTAAAAGACAAGGAAAAGGAGGGGTGGTCAAAAGGGAGAAAGTGAGGGAGATGAGGTTTCACTCAAAACTTTCATATTTACTATGTAAAAAAAACAAAACAACGAATGCACAAAAAATTGCAGAATTTAGAAGCAGAGATCAATATCTCTAACACATCTGTACCACCCAACCAAGAAATAGACATATGTGTAATCATGTGTAAAGCCATGTGTCATTTTTAGACATAGGTTTTGTATTGTATTGTATTGTATTTCTTCAACTTCATGCTGCTGTCTGCCCTTTGACGCTGGGCAGGAAGTGCGCAGTGGACTTTTCAGAACTGTTCCTGACAAAGCTGCTTGTTGGTACTGAAAACACGTTGGATGAGAGGGGAATTTTTAAGCCATAAACCCAAAAACATGAGCAAAATGGGGCTGAAAAGCTGTGTAGACATACACACACATATATATTTGTACATGCACATATGTTTGTATGATGCTCCAGCTTTAATAAAGAAGGCTGAAACTATGAGCGGTCTTCGAAGGAATGATTTGAAGTCTTTGAAATCAGAAAACAATGTCATCACTTTCATGCAAAATATTTTTCACTTGCATTTTTTTTTTACACGCTTTGTTCGGAATCCAACTCTTGCCACCTCTTTCAAAACAATTATTGTGTGATTAGCAGGGAGCTGCCATAACTTGTTCCTCTGACCACCGAAACATTTTATGCCAAGACATTCAGTACCTGACAACATCAAAGACAGTAAGAGACACACACACACCTCCCACACGTCTCTTTCTCAAAACACAAATCTTTCATACGCTAATGACACGCTATAGTGGTGAGCTATGTACTTAGCAGGGTGGGAAAGATTAGTGAACTGACAGACATTCCTAGCAGCTGATGTCAGTGTTCTATCACAAAATATGCTCAATATGATGTTACAAACCAAAATATGAACCCCTTGGACAATGTGAGAGCTGATATGTTTGGACGAGGGTGGTCCCCAACTGGCCGACCTGGAGGTCAAAATCATAACTCCTGAGGTAGAAATTCCTCAGGTCTGGTCCAAAGAGAACCCCACAAAGGTGAGAGGTGGACCAGGATGCCTTTGTTGCCAGACTCTGGAAGCAATACTTGCCAAATGACTGGTTCACGGGCCCATTGACCACAAGGGCACATTCCAGACATTCTGCCCAATGACAGTGACGTCCTGGTGAGTTTACGGAGGACAGATGTCCTCTTCGCAACCTGTGTGGCAGAAGGGTGGGTGTCAGAGCCGAACGGGGGATCTTTTGATATCATTGTTCTCTCCCACTTCCAGACTTGCTGTGGTTTGAACTCTGGTGATTCACTCTCTATGAGTCTGTGTGAAGCTCATCCATCTAAAAGCCACCAGAAGTTTATTTAGACGCTGATGGTGGAGCAGGAAAAATAACTTTAGACCCTGCAGGGCTTGCAGCTTGTAGTCTCAAGGTCAGGTCATATTAACTATGGTACAAAGCTCAAGCCCACATGTCAGAGTCAGACTAAGTTGTCTGTCTAATGGTATCTAGCCATGCAGATAACTGTTGGTTCAACACAACACAACTTTACGTGATAATGTGTCAGTGTTGTGTTTCCAGCTTGTTGTACTGTGGCCAAGAAGAGCACTTGCTGCTTTAACTGCCAGTTTTGTAATACACTATCAGTAATGAATTCCTTCTGAAACATGCCTGGAGTTGCCCGACATGTTTTTATATCAAAAACCCATACAGTAACACACCTACAGTAGTGGCAGTCAGTCTGCATCACTACAAATCTGCCAAATCAATTACCTGCCCTTCTCTTTAATCTTATTTTTTTCCCAAAGGGTCAGCGCTCGCAGAGCTTTGATTGAGTTCAACCAGGTGCACATAGCTACAGTATTTAGACGGGGTATTTTCCTTCATCTAGTTCACATCCTGAAATGGCCATTTTATCTGGAATTTTCCCTGAATAAAGCAGCTGCATAAACAGGACAAGCAATTTGTGTGCATGCGATGCTAAGCACCAGGGCTTCCTCCGCCACATTTGGCTCCCAGTGAAATGTCAGCAACAGTTTAGAGTTCCATTGCTGATCCAGTTTCCCTCCTGCAGAGCGAAGAGTTTCATTATGGGGCTTGCCATAGAAAGACGATCTCACTCCAATTAACCTCTGCCTTCTGTGGATGGAGATAGAAGCTTTTGTGCAGCACGTGTGACGAAATGCAAGCCTCATATCCCCAGTGTAAACACGGCAATTATTGGAGAGCTTTTTGCACAGAGTCACAGTGACTACAAAGGGTTTTGTCTCACTGGTGGTGTGTTTGACTTCCTTTCCCGCACACATGATTTGTCTTTCAGTCAGGCCCGACCATGGGTGGAGCAGCTACTTCCTGTGCAAAGGCAGAAAAGGCTGAAGGGGTTAAAAGGCAGCCCAGTGACCCACATAAACAAGCACTCTCATTCATGGCCTCTGTTACTCCCTCATTGCTAAAGTCTGACTCACAAACGTTCAAACACCACTGAAGTGCCCCCTCTTTCCCTCCCTCCCTTCCAATCCCATCACCACCATCAAACTCTTCTCCTTCTCCCACACAATTCACCCACTCCAGAAAAGCTCTCTTGTATCCTCCCCTCAGTTTAAAAATCAGCATCCACACCCCATAGGCCCCATATACGCAGAATCCTAATGTACATGCAGCATACAAGAGCAAGGACACATACTGTATATACACACATGCACGCACCCACACACTCGGTCTTTCCTTCACACACACAAACACCCGAGAGAGGGAGAGGAGGTCAACATAACTCTTCTCGCAAGAATGCAGAAGAAGTTTATGTTGCCATTGGAAAGGGAGAGAGGCATCTTGTGTGAGCTCAGATGAGCAATTATCCTTTTCAGCACACAGACAAAAAAAGGGCCCTTTTTCTGGGAACGTGCCTCCCACCAATATTTCTCCTAGCAGCCGCAAGAGTACAGCAACATTTGCACTGAATGGGCAAATGTTGATCTGTCACAGGGTAGGAATGTGTTATTTTTACCGCGACTATTTTTACCTCCACTTATTTCCATGGCGCCAAGTAATAACATTTTGTTTGGACACATAAAAGTACAACCAGAAAGCGTTCTTGAGGAATTTGCTTTAGATGGTATTGCCCTTTGCATGCTAGGTAAGCCTATATAGATGCTTGGTATTGCATTTTGAATTATGAGCTAATTTTGTTTATGGTCCCAGCTTACTAAGATGTGGTGATATAACATAGAGTCATGACATCATAAACTCAGAGTAAATAAAATGTTATAGGCCTATCAGATAGAAGAAAAAAAACACAACACATAGATTCATATGTCTGCTTTGATTAATGATAGTAACCTATCTCTGTTTGAAGAGGTTCACACAACTTTATGGGTGGGTTTTAGGGTTGTGTAAAGCAACTTCTGCACTGCAACCAATTACTCTCTATGTGACTTTGATAAAGAGTAGAAATAAACAGTCAGGGTTCTAATCTTAAATAAGTCCAATGACTCCACATTGACTCCACATTCATATACAAACATACATATAAATGTATATATATACATACACACCATCAACCAATCCTTCCTGTCTTTGGGCTGATGGACAGTGTTTACAACTGTATTCCCACAGTCGATCATTGATGCCGTCTCCGCCAACATTTTAGCAGCCGGTCTGTTTATGCGGCCGTCGTCTGTGGCAGGGTGGCTTCCATGGCACGCTTTCCTTCACGATCCCTGTTTATGTCTCCTAATCTATCTCTTCTCTCTCTTCTCTCCCTGTGTGTGTGTTTGTGTGTGTGTGTGTTTATCCTGTCCTCTACACAGTCTGCTTGCCCTCTGCCAAAGATTAATTGAATTGTTTTCTGGCATCTACACTCATGATGTGAATAAAGGAGAGGCATGCGAGTGTTTACAGTTCATTTCTCCAGTTGGCAACTGAAACAGACTTCATGTTTTGCTTCGCCTTCACAATCCCAAAAAAGAAAACAGCAGGACCGGGAGTCTAGAAGCTACAAAAAGGCTTCTTCATTGAGGGTTAAGCTTCCTCCCCTATCAAACAGTTCAGAGTGGTGGTGTCAGCTGACTGCCCTGGTTATTGTGTGAGATGTCTGTGAATGTGTCAAAATTCACGACCAACTAATGCGGTGCCAAATACAAGCCACAACCGTTTTTTGTAAAATACCGATATCTTTTTAAAGACTATGTCATGACACAACCTTTCATTTAAATGTTCCAAAAATCTTGGAATGTAAGGTGTATCAAAGATTTCAAAGACTTCATCCCTACAAGAAATTTCCCCAAAAAACCCTTCAAAAATCCTGGAGAATCTCATGCAGTATTAGTAGTAGTAGTTTTTTTTTAAATAAATAAGGCTCATGGTTGTGAACACTAATTCTCTGTTTGGCTTGTGGAAGATGCATTGCCTTTCTGTCTCCTTCTCTTTCCCAACCTCCCTCTCCTTCCTTCCCCCGACCATGTTTTTAGGATGGTTGGCAGACAGTGCTCACTGTAGAAAGAGACAAAACCCCTTTAGGCAGGATGGGAGCCCTTATTTACTTTGCAGATAAGGATTGTGGGTAGTGGAGGGAGCGAGGCGTGCTGGCATGTTGGCTTGTTTTCGGGAAGCTTCTGGCATGTCTATGATAAGAACACAATGAGGGAAGTTGGGGGTGGTTGTTTCCAAACAATTAAAGACTGCTTAAAATCAAGTCTTTTATAGCAGCTGTGCTGCTAGTCTGCTGAACCCCACTGATTAGCTGATGTCAGATAAACTCAAAGAGCTCAATCAATTATTGACAATGTGCCAAATGTTATTATTTCATACTTTTAGTTATATAAAAAATTCAGTCAGTGTTTAGGCTGGTTTGGTCAAGTTTGCATTTCAACACATTTAGTTATTTCGATGGTTTATTCATTAGCTCTTTCATTAATTCAATTCCACTTTTAGCTATAAACATTCCAACGTATAAAATGTATTGCCTAGCTAACTTTCAGCTAACTTTTAAGATTCACCCATTTGGCCATCACATTTAACTAAGAATTTATCCACTTCTCGTTAACTATTTGGACTTTTCATATTCTAGTAAACTGTTTAAACTTTTAGCTACAAATGATTGAATGCTTTGGGCTAAATACTGTCGACATCATTGTTCTATAGCATCGAAACCTTTTGTGTGACTACATACTGTAGATCTCACTGTACAAGCATACTGTCTGCTGCTAAAAGCAGACACAGACTTGTCAGCTTCAGAGTAGTGTACACATAAATTGGCCCTTTAATCTCTAGAGAGAGGAGAGCAGGAATGGTGTGGCGTGTCTATGCCAGCCGAGCAAGACTGAGCCGAAGTGTTAAGTGCGTTGAGTGAGAATTACAGCTGAGTGTGATCATTGTAATTATGAAGTTCAGAGTTGCTTGCACTCTATTTATCATCACTTGGGGGTAGCTCATATCTTTCACACACTGACTGATTTGGCTGATGAATGTGTGAGTCAGGGACTTGGGTGTAGATACAGTAGGACTCCAGCCAAGGAGTGTTTCGTGTTTTATAATCATTTTCAGAGGTGAATACTCTATCTTGTCTTATTTTTTGTGTTGGCCATGAGCATGTGCGTTTACCCGAGAGTGTGCGTGCGATGTGACGGGGTGTTAGTGAACAAACGACTAAAAATCACAGCCCTTGAACACCGTCAAAGCAACCAAGCTGTGAATCACGAGTGTGAGTCAATTTTTAAAACTCAGGCTGACATGTGCTGAGCGCTGGAGCGTGCAGGTGTTTGAGGTTCTCAAATGAGCCATTTCCCAATCCAATCTCCAACTATCCGATATCTACTCCCCAAAGATCCATAACGGCACTTGTGTGGTGTTTTTCCAGTCACTGTCTCCACCCATTTCCATCATTCCCACTCGTTCTTGCTCTTCCCGCTTCAGTTGCTGTTGGCATCCATTGTAGGCACATCCATCACCAAAACGCACGCAAAGCCTAGATACCTCGATGGAACTGAGATGAAAAGATGGCCTTCTAGCATTCCTAAACATCCTGCTCAAGTCCAATGGACAGTCACTCCTCCAATCTGTGATAAATCAGCGTGTTGACAGACAGGACGAGCGAGAGAGGTGAAGACACCTGTGAAGGGAGGAGCTGCAGAAATTCATGGCGTGACTATCTTTACAGCAAATTGGTCATCACTACTGAGAATGTGGTTCATTTCGCTGAGCAGCATGAAATTCTGAAGGCGTGTGTGTGTGTGTGTGTGTGTGTGTGTGTGTGTGTGTAGATAGATTAGATAAATAGAGAGAAAGAGACAGAGAGACAGAGAGAGAGACACTTTCATGCTGAAAAAAATGAAAAAAAAATGTTTCCTTTTCATAATAGGGCCGCTGTGCCCTTGTAGAGAACCCAGTTGACCAGCAGTATTTCATTAACATCAAAGAAGTGAGTCAGGTGCAGTGCAGTTTCAGCTTGTGTTGTACAACAAATCAGCAATTAGCTCATTCTTGTGCTTTGGCATCATCATCATCCTCTCTGGTTTAATTTAACTTACGTAAGAGTGTCCCCTCGCTGCAGCATGCCCGCTTTGTTTGGATGCTTTAGCAATGATCATGTGGGTGAAACTGACCTTGTGAATGTTTATACCCCGTAGTGTTTACATGTTTACGAGTGTGTGTTTACGAGATAGCGGCTGTGATCACTCACTGGATTAAAGATAGATGAAGGCCGGTTTTTGGTTTGTTTGTTGTTTCATTTGCCTTTGCTAAAGGCAGTAATACAGGGGTGTAACTATTTGGGCAACTTTTAATTGGCACCTATCTTAATGGAGCTAGTTCAGCATTTAAAATTGCTTCAAGTAATATTTTATTGGCTATTTGCACAGTAATCGCAAATATATCAGCAGGGGTTTGTTTCAGGTGTTGCTGATCAGTACAAGTTGCTACTTTAACGGCTGAACAGATACTGTATCTGTAGGAGAACGCACTTACCAAGTCCATTATTTATTAATGAATTTGGGCTTGTTTGCAGGTTGCAGTTTTTTGGCCTTGTTTCTAGAGTTTGAGTTGCTTATTTAGGCTTGCGCCCTATATTTTTTCTGTCTCAGTCCACTGTATTTCTAATGAATGTAAAGCATTTAAGCCTCATTAAAAAAACATATTTAAAAAAAATCCTCAGCAGATATGTTATGTAAACTGTTGCACAATCAGTCCACAGCCCTGTTTCTTCCGTCATCCCCTTCCTTCACACACACACACACACACACACACACACACACACACACAGGTGACACAGTCAGTGAGTGAGACTGGATTCAGTGGTGGATAATTTAAAGGCAGTGTGCAGATTCTGTTTAGTGTGAAATATGTGATCACCGTGCAGAATGTTATACGCAGCTAATTCGTTAATTTATTGCAGTATTAAATGCTTGCTTATGAAATTCAAAATAAATTCATAAATATAAACTGCATACAAATTTATCAAATGACTACAGTCTATGAGTAGGTAACATTTCCTATTTTATTTAAGTTTATGAAGCCCAGTCGCTTCTTTTGGGCTTGCGTCTATGGACCTGATTGTTTGTTTCTCTCTCGAGATCTGGCAACACTGTCTCTACACTCCCAGGCCTGGGGGCCAAAGCGCAAGTTTCAAGCACTAATAATCCTCCATAAACCTTTCTCACAGCAAACACATAGACTTGTCGTTGCAGAAAAGGCACAGATGTAACTAATAACATTAATGATGGCTGCATTCCATTTAGCTGCGCCAGTAAACCATGCCAGTGAGCCGTAGCATGCACAGTATCAGGGCCCTGGCACTGGAATACCTGAATGGAATGCGGCCATAATTATTGTGATTAGTTACACCTGTGTCCACTGTAAGAAACTATATTCATTGTATAAGCATTGTATTTGTTGGACAGGTAAGCTGAACTAAGATCAATTTACAGCAAGAATATTAGAGCAGCAGCAGTTGTTTTTCCGAGTCCCTTTGCACTTGGGAGAAATGTGAATATTTGCTAGTCTAAAAATGAACTGAATAATAGTGTATCCCTGTTCTGTCACTGGTGTAGTATAATAAGATGAGATTCCCAATGGCAGACTTTGCTTAAAAGTCTCAAGTCTCTTCTCCTATTTTCTGCTGACTTAGACAACAAACATCATGCTAATGAAGCGGGTCGCTGGGGTCAAGTGCAAAATGTTTCTCAATTGCGTCTCACCATTACTGAACCGCAGCAATTGAAGCAGTGCTGCAATCTGGTTTCAAATATTGCCTTTCTAAGACTGGCAGGAAATTGGAAGCAGCCAAAAATAATGATTTTCCGGCATTAAGGATGATGGATCATAATTTATCTCAAACAAAGGGGTTTTTAAAGTATTTATTCTACGAAAACTGGCTTAAAAATATCCTTTAATCAATTTGGTGAAAGATTAACTACCTTGCATGAGTTCATGCTATTGAGTTCTGTCTCTACAATTATCATGTGTTCAAATGAAGTAATTTCATTATCGAAGGCAGATGTTCATTTAGCTGACACTGCTAATTGTCAGTCTCCTCCTGTGTATGTGTGTGTGTGAGTAAATGAATGTGTGTATGTGCATATACTCCAAACACACAGCAGGCAAAAATCCCAAAGAAAGCCAGAAGTGATCCAATCTGACTCCAGGCCATCTGTCTCTGCCAGAAGAAATGATAGAGGGAGCAGTGATAAATTATTTCTCTGCTTGTGATCTTCTGGGCAGCATTCTTCCCTTTCCACAAGCATATGTGACCCCTGTCTTCCTTTTTTTAAATATACTGCCTTCCTCTAGATGCACGTTTTATCTTCTTCCAAATGTACCAGCTCCTCATCCTTGTTCTTCTGTGGTTGGGTCTGCGTGTTGTGTCGTGTGGCCGTCTTTCAGATGTCTCCCCAAGGCCTCCATAAGCAGCAGATGGGTATAACGGGGTCCATGAGCACTTTGAGCTCCATAACCAAGATCATGTGATTATGTGACACCCAAGGGACAACATAGGGAGAGACTGATCTCATCTCTTTTCCATATAAGTCACCTCCCTTGTTTAGGCTGTGTAAGTCTGGAAAAAAAAACAGATGCTGAAGCAATTTAATATGGAGTTTGTGAAGAATTAGGGATGGGAATTTTCTGTGGCGGCTGCACCCTTGAGCCAGACCCACACGAGTCTCACATTGCCAGACCTGTCTCCACACTGCAGGAGAAAGGGCTGGCAGAACCAACTATCAGTGGTACTGTAAGTAGCAATAAACTGGGGGTTCTTACAGCTAATTTGCATAACCAGTCTGTAACTTTAAAACTAAGATTATTACAATTTTCTCATCAAGATGAGACCTTTTTTCCATTGGTTCAAAATAGACCAGTACTACAACAGACGCAGTTTATTGCCACCGCTAGATGTCACGTCACCACCTTAACTCAAACCCTACAATTTTATATGATGCCAATTCTTTAGGTAACAGAATGTAATTTATGTTTCTGCACTTGCCATACCAGCTAAGTTTCCATAAAGCACAGGCTCGCAGCAAAACCATATACACTAACAATGGCAATCAACCCCAGCGACCAAATGCAATCATTTGCCATTGTGCTGAGGGCTTACATAATTACATGAATAGAATGTGTTTGACATTTGTCTGCTCTTGGTTCTTGCGCTTTGATTTGATCTAGAAACATGACATTTACATGGAACCAGTAACCAGATACCTGGTTAAGGTGTTTACATGCCATAGCATCTCAGTTCTATTGGAAAACTCTTGCCCAAATATGCACAAATTTCTCAAACGTGGGATATGGTTCCTGAACCCAGGCTTATGTGTACCAAACAAACTGATTTACTCTGATAAAAACCTGATAAAAATCTGGACTACTAGTATAAGTGTAAACACTCTTATTGATAAGGATACTAAAAAACACACAGCAATTAAGTAGTTCCTGGCCACTGGGCGGCAGAATAGCTACAAAACACACTGACGAGCACATAATCCTGACCTACAATTTGATGATTTTTAAAGAAAAGTGTGAAGTATGTCATTGTGTCCTTATATTGTGGCTCCTATTTGTTTTTGACTATTAAGTAGTGAGTGCTGTTTTGGGATTGGCCTAGTCTAAATTAGCGCTGTATCAGATAAAGTTTTAAAGTAGGTGTGTGTAAAAACCCACCACTGTATGAAAAATACATGAATGAAATGCAATATAAAGTTTGTACAACACAAAGTGCATTGAAATCACAAATGAAAATATTACATTACCAGTTACCAAAAAGTTGTTAAGGAATCATGTATAACTGGCACACATATGATGGCTACTTCAGCATATGGTCGCTCTTTCATTTTCCAACTTCAACCCCTCTGCCTCCACCCCTCTGTGTCCTTGACACCTTGGCTTATCCTGTCCTCCTTGATTTGGCTACCACCCGTGTACCCACATGAGGTCATTCAATCTTTGATGTGAAGCTGTTTGGTGCTGCCTCTCATGAATAGGAGCCATCTATACCGCCTTTGATCACAGTTTTGATGCAGCTGATGGAGCAGGGTTTATGTGGTAGCTGCCACTTCTTCAGCCTTCTAACTCCCTCACAGCTGGTCCTCCGCTTCCCCTGCGGCTTCCTCCTTAACTCTGACACCTGTGTTTGGCTCTCCTGACAGGTAAATCACTAACAACGACCTTGCATAGCTTTCACTGAACTACTCAGTCTACTGTACGTCGCCGTAGCTCACATACCCTCAGTCTATGTCTTTCGCCACCAGTCTATGATGGCCAGACCCAACGATCGTACCAGTGATGAAATGGTCTGTCCCCGCATATAAGCAGCCTGACTCGGAAAATTAATTAGGCCAGGGAAGATGGGGGTGCAAGAAGGGGTGGGTTGGCGTGGGCATGTATGACTTTCGTCTTCACAGGCAGCCAAGAAGCCTAATGTTTACATAGGGGGAACAGAAAACATACATGTGCATTGACAAGTGGAACTTTCATGTGCTGTAATGTTGTGTTAATGAGTAAAACAAGCGGCTCTCTGTGTGAAAAAGCTACGTGTCACTAAGCGAGGCAACTTCAGCAGCTGTGAATTTAAACATGAATCCACACACATGTTAAAATTGTACATAAACACAGAGACACACACAAACCACCTGTCAGCGCAAGAAACAAGTGACAGAGCTTTACACTGCTGTAGTTCAAATAGGTGGCTCACGCGTACAGCTCACGTGTTGATGCATACTCTGGTTATGAGGCCAGAGCTTCAGAGAAACAGAAAAGGTCACCTGCACACCTGCACACATTATGGTACCCGCTCTTTCCACTTTATCATCTCCACTGGTCAACTCCTACAGTTAGCATTTGACTTAATGGCTGTTAGACACACACAAGGAGCCTTTCTATGGAGACAAACACAGTGAGGAGGTGAACAAGTCTGTGTTCTCCGCTGAAGATGGGAAGCGAGAGGCTGTATGCGTGCAAAGCCTCCATTCATCATTGTCAGTAGCCTTGTGTTGTCTGGCCAACCCCCAAAAAGCTCAAGGATGAACCATTGACTCCTGTAAAAGGGGTTTCCACTTAGCCATGGCTCAATAAAAAGGGCCAATGCACTTAGCGTGCTGTTAATTACTCCACTTCAAGTGAAGCAAAACCTCTGTTAACTTAACATAATGGACTCTGTCACCACTTGTTCTGGGTAAATGATGGGGTTGTTGTCAACGCAAGTGATACATATCGAAGTTAAAGTTGGTGATATATGTCTTACGAAAACAGTACAAGAACAAATGTAAATGGTTTTTGAATTTTTGATGGTACCTTTGATGCGGATATCTTAAAGTTTGTTAACCACACTTTCTTCTGTCAAAGCTGGAGAAGCAATTTGATTCAAAAGTCTGTAATCGATTCTACAGCTCACTAACATCTATGTGAACTTGTACCATGGATGTATTAATGGTTGTGTGCACCCTCACAGGTGTTTTCACTTATTCTGTCTGATTAGACTGTTTCTCAGGTTGGAACTGGCTGGAGCACCGCTGGGCTTACGTTAGCTCAACAAACTAAATGAACCAATAAGAATGATAAAGGTGTAACTCTTCCACCTCAACAGGTGCACCAAAAATAATTGGCTGGTCAAAGTGAAGTCAATCAAGCAGCCTGTTCTCAGAGGAGCTAATCGAGTACAGTAAGTGAAAACATCTGTGTAGGTAGACCGTAGGTGTGTAGGGCTTATAAGAAAGCTGCAGACAATGTGACCACTCACTTTTGATATCAGTGGCAAACTGCTGTACCAAAAGCCCAAAATGCTTTTTTCACCATTATGAAAATGTCTATTGATTATTACACAAAGGTTTTATATTTGTAAAGAGCCTATAGAAGCTACCAGCCGAGTGGGACTGAGCGCAGAGGGCCTCAGAAGATACTGATGCACACGTGCAATTGGCCGCACAATGAAGAAGTAATCCAGGACACAGGAAAACTTTTTAGGCTCATGTTCCAAGTGAGTTATCTATCTCTTACAATGCATCCATGGGCTGTACTAAATGCTAATGTTAGCATGCTAACATTCTTATAAGGTTGTCTATCTTTTAGCATGTTAATATGCTAACCATTACTAATTAGCATTACAGGTATTTGGTTATTAACCAAAGAAATGGAAAAGGTTTAAGTTAAAATTCTGACCTGATGATGGCCCTACCAAAGTTATCAACAAAGTTAGTATAATTCATCCAGGTTTGGGATCATAAAGGTCTGTGCCAATTTTCAAGGACAAGAGTTATCGAGATGTTGCCGATATCCAAAAATGTTAGTCTCATGGTGGTGTGGCGCTAGGTGAAAAGTCCAGGGATTTCCAACTATTAAGATTCAGTGTCCGGGAGCATGAAAGTCTGGAATAAGTTTTGTGCCCATTAATCTTGTCAGATCTAATGGGCGAGATATTTCAGTCTAGGTCAAAAAGGTGGACCCGCCGACTAACATTGCTATCGGCTGAGCCCCACCACTGTGTGGTTAAAAAAAGAATGATCCTTTTTTGCACTTTAAAAAGAACTGATGTGGAAAGGGACTGACCCGTTTCTGTCTTTAGAGGATGTATAAATGCACAAACAAAACCTAGTGGCCAGAGGAGTTGGAAGTGTGCGTGAGGCTGAGAATATCTGGCCTAGTTCTGAACTAGCCCTCTCTAAATTGGTACACTTCTCTCAAGGGCAGCTGGCCTCAATGTTTATTGGTCTTCTTAGAGACAAATGCGTTTGTGCGTGTGTGTATAAGTGTGTGTTTGCACCCTCGTGGTTTTCCACATCACTTTGAAACAGATATTATTGGTCTAGTAAGGAAGCAAGCGGATGAAGACTTCACTTTTTCTCAGTTTGGATGTGAAGTGAGTAATGTAGCAGCTAGCGGACCAGTACTGGAGAAAAATGCAAGAGTCAAATTCAATTACCTTAAGTGGACCAGATTCAAAATGAGTGGGTCTGTTTCAAATTGGGCCAGTTTTCAACTCACAAAACACCCATTTTAACTCACTAAATGTAATATGAGCTCAGAGGCAGTGCCACTGAGATTAAGACTTTTACAGACAAAAGGGGCTATCAGCAGTTAATGTTTATAACTCAACACAGCAGTGTCACTGTAGATGGCGAATTATCTGGATTCCTTGCGATCGTTGCCTTACTGGAAAGTCGCAGGGGTAACGTTTCACTTTGAACTCTAGCACAATGTCCTGCAGTGATAGAGGCTTCTGGAAATCCTCCTTTTCAGCCTTAGGCAAATCTTTCAATAGCCATTACAGTAAAATATTACCTGTAGAAGGCAAACGAAGCCCAGACAGCCATGTGTCCAACAGCCCAGCCCAAGGTAATATCCGCTCGCTATTCATCTGCCTGCTTCAATAGAGAGGTGCATCTGACACAAGTAACCTCACATGCAAACATGCACTGTATCTCATGTGAGGCCATTTATCTAATTTCATTTGTCTAATCTTTAAGGGAATCTGTCGCACTTTCTGTCTATGAAGATCTTACCTTTATGGAGAGTGAGTGCAGGAGAGAGAAAGAGAGAGAGAGAGAGGTAAATTACATAATGAGATCAAGGGCCAGAGCGTTTGTGTGACCCATTTTGACGAGCAGTAAGCAGACACGATCTGAGAACCATTATGCACTCTGACAGGTCCAAATGAATGGGCCATTCCTCTAATGTGGAACAGGGATGGGGGGTCTCGGATACTTCAAATGTTTCAAATTCAGCAAAACAGTGACCTCCCTCCAGAGAACTGCGAAAATAAATCCCTAGTCACACACTTCGACCACAGGAAAAGAGAAAAATGGGCCCTGTCTGCACAGCCCACTCGCTCGCTTTCTCACCAACACATGAGACTAAGTGGAAAAGTATGTGACGCTTCGCTTGCATTATGTTGCATGTTTCACGTATGTGTTTCATGCTTTTTGTGTGTGTTTGTGTAAAATATTCCGTGTGTCTTTTCACATGATGTGTATGAGCGTGCACTGATCCAATTGTAATACATGTGTGTGTGTGCGTGTATGTGTGTGTGAGGATTGCGCAGAATATCTGTTTTCTCCATTTTCTATTTCCTTCTCGCCTCTTGTTCTCTGTATCGTCTCCCACTGTCAGTCTGCCCACTAGGCCAGCGTCTCTGGACCTGAGCCACGAAGAGGCCACTCTCTGGCTCCAGTGGTGTGTGCTGAAAAATCCCTACTTGAACTCAGCAGACCCTCCTGCTTCATGACAATCCAGCTTCTGGTTAAAGGGTTGCAGGATTGAATCCCAACACTGGCTGGAAGAGGTGCAGCAACATATTAAAGTATGAAAAATGAGCCTTATGTGTCATGGAGCACAATGGCATCAGTTATGGCTCCAAGAGGTAAACATTTTTGCTTGCTGACATTATTTAATGGCATCCATTAAAACTGCAACCTTCAGAGTTCTCAGCTGCTGACTGAAAATGTATAAAATACATTTGTAGTCATAAAAAAGTCCTTGTCCTACTTCAGAAATCTACAATCAGATTTTTAAATTGGGGTTTGTGGCAGACTGAGGTATTTGGAAAATGTAAACTAGTTACCAAGTTCGGACATTTGCTCTTTATGAGAACATTTGACCCATTTTTACTCTCCAGTTTAGTTTTATGCAGACAAATGTCTGTTTGTAGCAAAACTCTGCTTTAGTTTTTAATTTTGAAAAGTTTCTCAAAACATTCTTTTATTTTATTCTACTTTTTTTTTTCCTGCATGTGGTATTTATTCTGTTCCTTTTGTCTAAGTATTGAAAAAAAGGAGCAGAGAAGTGGATGAACTGCAAAAAAGAACGTACTTCAAAATGAGGAAAGGTGAAACTCAAAACTGTTTTAGCACATTGTACACTGAAGAAGGAATGCATACATATCATCTTAGAGTCAAACTTTGTTTTCATTCCAACATTGTTGCAAACGTTGTGTGTGTGTGTCGAGCCTTGAACGTTGTACCATGTATCCGTTCAAACCATTAGCATCTGTAAGCAGGCAGTATGCACACCAACCGTCTCCCAAACAATAAAGGTTAAAAAAGTTCACAGTACAGTACAAAGTTCAACCCCATAACTCTCTTTGTCTTGCAAACTTCTGCTCACAGGTCATGGTTCTCAGCCCATGTCACTCAGTCTGTGAGTGTGCCTGCAGAGACAAGGAAACCGTAAAACCATGAAGTGCTTCTTTTCCTTCCCTCCGACACATTTCTCTTTCGGCAGGGCTTTTTTAGCAGACTGAGCAGGAGGCGGCGGCGGCGGAGGCGGAGGCGGAGGCGGCGACGGCGGCTGCAGTAGGAGGCTGATGGAGAGGGCCACCTGAACAAACCCAGTGTGGAACCAGGCAGCCAGGACAGCCAGGCCCAGCCAGATTTATGACTCTCCACCCTTCTTTTCCCACACAGAGGCCCCTCTCTGGAGCTTCTGGATGCATTGGACCTTGTCTATTACCTTTTGTCACCTCTGTCTACCTCTCCTTCCTCTCCCTTTCCTGTCCCACTATCCCATTTCTCTTCATTTTTTTAATGTCCATCTATCTTTCCCCTTCCTCTATTTCTCTATCTTGGTATGTCTTTCTCTCTTTCTCCCCCTCCTTTTCTTCCAGACATCCTGACCAGCTGTTCATCCAGACAGGGTGTCTGCAGCTGTCTGTGCGAAGCTGAGTTGCAGCTCCAGAGGTAGACCGCATAGCCTGCAGCGTGGAGCTCTTTCCCAACACCTCTGTGTCCTCTCTTCGCAGTATCCATGACCTGAGCATGACCTTGACACCAGAACTAGATGTTTTCTCCAAAACCACCCACACTGCACAAAGGTAGACAAGAAGAGGTAACAGCAGAAAATGGACAGGACAAATACCACAATATTATGTTGTACAGAGGCACATGATACACTAAAAGAAAAAGAAATCTGCACACAAACTCTATAAAATTAAGCACAGCTTTGAGGTTGCAGCATTTACAGTACAGTAAATACACATGAAATGGAAAAAAAGTGCTTTCAGCCTTTGTCCCACTTTTTTAAAATTTTCTTCTCCACCCAGCAGCAGCGAAGCCTTGGCAGAGGCTTCCCATTGCCTCGAGTAAAAATCAAACCACTGGCTATAGACATTCAGTAAATGGGCAAGAAATTTCCCCAGACATGGGTAAACTCTGTAACAACACCCCACGAGACAAGGGGTAGTAAAACCAAATGAAGTGTGCAGCAAATTAGCCCTGCTTTTCTGCAGACACTGGAATAATTAATCCAGCCCTTGCACGCTTTTCTGCTATTGCATTCTACACTTTTGGCTAAGTCCACCTCAAATGATGGACTCACAGAACTCTCAGTTGACTTTTTACCTCCAGAATAGGAACCTTTTAAACTACACCTTCATGCATATTTGCTCTGGGGTTTGTGTTTAAGTTATTTGTCATTATTTTTGGAGAAACATTTCTCCTGAAAAAACATTGACATAGCTGTGTTCCTGTTATTAGAAGGAGTTCCATTATTGGAGGGAGCCGCATAAAACATTTGGAGTAACACCGTGTTAAACTGCAAGTGAACTCAAACTGACAACATACTGTAGTTTCCGTTGCAGCACAGTGTTGACCAAATGTTATGAATCATCCAAGCTTTCGCAACCATGGCTTATTACTTATGTAGGGTCTTCAGTGTTGCTTGGTTGATTGTTGCAATAAACTGTGTTGCCATCTGTGCTACACGGTGGAGTCCTGAGACCTCGGAGATGGACGTGTTTACTCTGCAGTTAATCACCATGTCTGATGCGGACTCTGTGGACGTGTGAGGGAGGGGGGGATGCCGCCTAAATGCAGTCACCACAACCTAATGAGGTGGTTTAGCTGCAGCAGCGCGTCTTAAGCCCTACTCTGTAATTCAGAGACATCGACTCAACAGTTCCCCTGGCCAGCCTGCGTCACAAGTGCGTTCGTCCATATTCGCCATGTCGCCCACAACCCTGTGAAACATGTTGATCGGCTGCTGGAGGAGACCAGGGTCCAATGGGCTGTCAATCAATGTGGAGTGTGTGGTTTGAAAATGGGGAGAATAAGGGGAGCAAGAATGGTTACTGAGGATAAGGAATTACAATTTGACCGATTTTTGTGGGGTAAGCGTCAAACTTGCCATATGAAAACAAAATTAGTCTAAAATCTGCTGCACACTCACACACATGCTGTAAATCTCTACTATATACAGAAGGCACTGCAACAGGCCTGTCTCCTCCTCCCTGTCCTCGTGGCACAGCAGCAGTGTTCTTGGCAGCGCCTGATGCTGTAGCTCCACTCTTTGCTAATGGTTAAACAGCATGCCCATGCCATGCTCACTAATGACAGGCTAGGCTTACTCCACTGAGGTAGCGCTTTTCAGAGTCAACAGCGCACAGAGAGCGTATCAAGCACCTCCCAAAGCAGCTGAGGTACTGTGAGGACACTGTCTACATGCACAAGAATGCACACATGTATTAACAAACACTCCGATGTGTTCAAACAAAGCTCTGCAACAGAGAAAGTGTATGCCTACACAGATTTTCGTGATGGATGTGGACTAAAACACACAAAAAGCTATTGATTTTTATTTAAAACATTTATCTTTCAGCTGTTCCTCAAAGATCTCTGTCTGATACCACTATTAAATTCCAGTTTAGTCCGATTCTGTTCATCTAGTCCTTATATTTATGTCATTTGTCATCATCAGAGCATTGGTCTACTTTGCTTGAGTATAGAATATTATAATCAACAAAAGCTGACGTCCTGATAGTCTTGTTGTTCCTGGTAAAGTCAAAGTGTCCCAGAATGAACTCTCACATATTCTGTATATTTTACTGACAAATTTGTCTACACATTCTTAGATCTAAAAGTAAATCTCTCCAGGATTCATAAGCTATAACTCATGGCACTGAGTTTCACTAATTCACCCTCCCTTCACTGAACAATCAACAGATGAGAGCAATTGTGTGTCGTTTGTTTGTCTTTAAAAACAGCAGGAGGGCCGGAGAGCTTTGTTTGACTTGGCATTTGTTTAGCCATATTATTAGGACAGTAAACTTCCGAGTTTGAGCTCAGTCGGTATGTAGACCACATGTTGGGCCTCTTTTTTTTCAGCATTTCCCATGAGACAGCTAAAATGTAAGAGGACCTCCACCTATTCGCATGAGAGGTGATGTAGGGGAGGTAAAGGTCTGCAAAGTGTAGGAGAATTTCATGCACATCATCCATCATTTCCAGCTAGCAAATCACAAGTGTGTGTACATATGTGTGCAAAAAAATCCCACAAAAACATTTGTGTTTGTGTGTGTGCATGGGCATGCATGAATCTAAAGGTATGCATTCACTCAAATTCTCTTTCTTTGAGATACCTGACTCTCAGATCCTGACACACTTTCCCAGCATCCACAGGCTGGATCTGTTTCTGCCCCTCGGCGGGCCCACTTCCACACTTCCTCAGCAGAAAAGGTGGGAGCTAGAAGAATGTGTCTTTTCATCAAGACTGGCGCTGCATGAATATTTCAAGCAGGCAACATGATTCCTCAGTGCCACCCGACACAAAGGAGAGGCCTCTGGGTGAGCTCGTTGGTGGAGCGAGCAGAGGTGAAATCTCAGATTGGAACTTGGCTTCAAGGCACCACCTGCTCGCAGTGACAGATGAGGCCCTTGTGTTGGTGCCGTGCCAGAGGTTTGGTTAAACTCTATCTGACCATGTCTGCATGTATCAGTGCCAGGCCCACCACTGGAACTCACTTTGCTGTGGAAAATCATAACTACAAGCCCAGGCATGTCCTTGCATTGTTGATTGTATGTGTATGTGTGTGTGTGTGTGTGTGTGTGTGTGTGTGGACGGAGAGGATGGGTGAGCCTGTGGACATTCCAGGCATTCCAGGTTGGCAATAAAGCCAAATTGAAGGTGGGGGATAAAGTCGGGACGTGTTGAGTGATACCTGTGCAGCTGGGACTGAGAAGGTGGGACAGAGAGGTTTGGGATGGTTGAGAGGTGCTGACACTGCTTTAGGTGAAAAGTGGGGAGAGATTAAGTTGGAGTGAGGACTTTGCCCCATTTTGTGGCCAGACCAACATTAAGTAGGTTGTGCTCCAATTTTGACCCAGAAATAGAAAATTACACCCTCAAAAGTGCACAATATTACACACATTGTAAAGATGTGAATTTGCCCCAGTTGTTCACTCTCCCACAAGCAGCTGACTTGGTTTAATAAGACTTGAGTGGTTTTGCTCAATGTTGCCCTGAGCGAATGTGTATCAAACATTTCTGTCAAATGGTACTGATTCCTGTGCTGTATTACTGCCAACACACTGTCATGTTGTTATTGTACATGTTCATGTTGGCGACCGTGGATTTCATGTTGGTATGATATCTCCACATTTGTTTGGGTTTAGAAACCTTTCCAGTGTGTTGGTTAAGGCACTGGCCAAGCTCAGTCTCTCCAGATCCGAAGCAGATAGCAGATACATGGTTTAAAAAAATACACATGCTTTTCAAACACGGGGAACAAAATGTTCTTTCACACATACTGCAAAGAAGGCGACGTCCATATGTCTACAACAGTTATCAACAAGAGCAGTTCCGTTATGGTCTGTAACTACTTTAAAAATAATGCCTTCTCACGTGAGCAGTTCAACCAGCAAGTCTTCTCAGACTGTTTAATGTGAATACCGTTAGAAGGCTGAAGAGGTAAAACTATCCAGTATTTCATGAAAACTTGTGAAGCCTATAGTCAGCCATGCTTGCAGCTTTGTGATGCTGTACATAGGCACAGAGCTAAATGCTAACGTCAGCATGCTAACATGCCCATAGTGACGATGCTATTATGCCGAGGTTGAGCCAAGCCCCCAAGCCAGTTTTACATACAACAATAGCATCTGTCATGTGATGCCATTGGGCCCAAACTGACTTTTTTCCAAAGACATCATAGTTGTCTTTTTTTAGCATCAACCCCCCCACCGAACTGACTTATTTCACCATCTGAATTTGATCCATTTGCTCCGATAACATTTTGAAACTCTTGAAAAGCTGCAAGATTAAATCATTTTATCTTTATCTGCAGGAGAACACCAATGTCATTAAAATTCAGCGTCTGCAAACCATGTATGTCTCTACAAAGTGTTTGTGCTGATCCATCAAGAAAATGTTGAAATGTTTCCCTGGATAAACTAAAGAACATTTCTTCCAATATAAGATGAAAGGTAGAGTAAAATGTTTCTTCTTCTTCTTCTTTCCTATTCTGTTATCATTATCTTCATTCCTTCAAATTGGTCTTGTGACATATTTCGGTGATCCTGACACCCAGGTTGAAGACCTATACTCTACAACATGCAGCACACTAAAATCCAAACTATGTGGATTTCTTCTATAAACCTTTTCGTAGCCATAAAATCATGAAAGCCAATGTTACATTGTGAAAGAGCCATATAACAACTCCAATGGTAGCAATTAATTTTATATCATTTCCCTAATATGCTCAATTTATCAGTTAAAATGCTTAAGTACTGCCAGTTGATGTTGAACATGACCTCATCTGTTGAGCAACAAATGTTTAACACCTTTGGTGCACAAATCTTCGCACAGCTTGAGCTCTGGTATGTCCAGTTTTCTGGACAGCACCTTTTGAAATATACATGTGTTTGATACGTTTCCAGATCTCTCTGTTTGTGAGCACAGCTGAAGGCATGGCTCATTAAGCCCCAACACTGAAGCAATTAAAGCCAATTAAAAGCCCAATGGACTTCCCGCTGAGACAGGTCCTGAAACATGACACTGGAGAACAATACAGGAAACAAAAGGTCCAGGCCGCAAACACAATGTGGTCATCAGGGCTCACCGGGGACTGTTACAGTAGTTCCACTAATCTGAATGAAACCTTATGACAGATTTGGATTTTAAAATGTTTTAGATGCTCGAGCGTAACCTTTCCATAAACATAAATAACATGTTTCACCTGCTTTTCGCCTTTTAATTTTCCTCTATCAGTGGATTTTGAATTTGTAAGGCTGAAAAAACAGCCTCCATTGTTCTGATGTTGTACTCTGCAGACCCGAACTCTCACACAGACTCTGCTCTGCTCTGTTGTGGCAAAGACACAGAGTTCTGTTGAAGCCCCCCCCCCCAAAAAAAGACTGCAGCTTTGATAATGGAGCAGTTTTCAAAGCTGTGTAATAATGCCCCTCAATGCCCACAGTCGATGGTGGCTGCTTCAACTCGAGTCTTCTGACATCTGGATGCTCTTCAGATAGTCTCCCTAACATGGCACGGTCAATTCAAAGTGAGGCAGCGTTTCAAAAGAAAACAGAAGAGGCTTTTGTCTTGTAGTTTGACTGACTTCCAGACAACATGTGGACGGGGCAGCCATTTTAAGGTATGTCCCTCTGCAATTCTGGGCTATTTTTTTTTTTTACCCCTGGACAGCCTAATGCGAGCCAGATTGTTGGTGCTTTGGGGAAAATATAGATCTCATGATCACCAACAATTGACCAATTCATTTGAGACCTCCTTTGACATGGCGTATGTGCAGCTGCATTTAGGACTGTGGTTATTGTGTGTCTGCTTTCGAGTGTGTGTGCGTGCGTGCGTCTGTGTGTATGTGTATTTAGGCTCGATCACCCCCACAATAATAAATCAAAAGAGGCTGGTAGCCTTTAGATCATGTTGGGCCCCTTGTTTTGAAGAACGGATTGGCACTCTATATGAGCACTGATTGAGCCACTGAGAGGGTGTTTGGATTAGAATGAGCCTATACATTGCACAGATGGGGCTCAGCCTAAGTGTGCATGTGTGTGTGTGACAGCCAGCATATTCTTATACACACAGTTTTGCAGATATCTACTGTACGGCGTCATTGAACCCAGCCAAATAGCATGGAGCAGGCAGCAGATGGAAGCAGTGGCATTAAAAGCAACAAAGGTCATGTGATGAACGGTTTGAAGGTTCAGTTGAGATCACCAGCCTGTAGCTGGAAGTTTTTAGCGCAGATAGCTTTAGATGGGCTGCCATAAAATCTGTTTGGAAAGGAAAGGAGGCAATAGAGTAACTTTACTGGCTTGAGATGAAGTGCTTGTGTACAAAGGGATTCCAGAAATGCCACAAGAGATGGAGACTGCCCACGGCCAGGTAGGTCTCTAAAACATCCTCCTCCTTTATCATGGAGCCGTTCACAGCTGGTATACAGCTGATTCTTTGCACTGCTCTATTAAACCACTGGCACCAGTACTCATACACAGTCTAATATAAAATGTATGAGTGGGAGAGCACTGCAGATAACAGCAAAGATAAATCTGAAACGTTTTTGCCTTTTATCTTGAATGCATTTTATCACCCACTGCTGACTAGTACCATATCCTCAGACAGTGTAAAAGAGGCAACCGCAACGACTACAGTAAATGGATAAAAAGACACTTTTCCTTAAAGTACAGCCAATTCACTTTTATCTTTATGTTTGGAAGTTTGTAAATGGCCTTATCTTTAGAAGCTGTATAGCCTGATTGCCTGGCAAGTCACTGCACCCAGCTGTTGTTCCGCATGGTGTGTCGTTTACATTTTTGTTTGTGTGTGGGTTAAAAACCTTGATACAAGGTGAGAACTAGTGAGCTCCAGAGGAAAGAATAATTTTGAACAGTTTCCCACTTCTGTCAGTCTTTATGCTAAACTAGGCTATATGGCTAAACTATGGATTGTATATAAAGATGGATGACATGTCTCCACTTCCTCCCACTGTGCAAAAATGAAACCAAAATATCCTCCATGCAGTCTGTGCAGCAGAGATTGTAGGTGGAGCCGCGGTATTCAGGTAGCGCCAGTGCAGCTGTTCAACTCAGTCCAGCACTGCAGAACAACTCATTTTGTCCGTTTGAAACAGACAATCAAGGTAATGGAAACTTAGAGCTTAAGTTGCATCTCCTCTCCATGTTCTATGTGAGTCTGGAGGAGCGTCTGCAACTACTTCAGCAGCTGCCAATCACAGATGTGAATCATGACGCCACATCCCCTTTTTATAGTGTCAAACAATTAATTAAATCCAAACTTATCAGAAAGACGAACACTGGACTTGTTGTAAGTGAGGATTCATTAACATACACACAAAAATAGTATTAGTGCACTGTGTATGAACGAACACACATAAATGTCCCCAAATTATGTTTTTTTTCCAATGTAAAATTGGAAATCATATCATCATCACCATCATCAATCATGTCTATCTGATTTTCCAGATATGTCTTATGGTTGGCCACTGACTGAGAAATAAAACAAATCCTCATACTGAGTTGTATATTATGATCCAGTGGCTTTTGTGTTTTCATGAGGAAATTTTTACTCAAAACTATTAGTCTGTTCCGTGAGTTGGAGTTTTCTGAGTCTTTGAGTTTAATTCTTGATCAGAAAAAGGGTCTTCTAAGTGGTAGGACTCCGTTTAGTCAGAAGAAAATTGAATGCCATTGGGATCAAAAATGCTTCCCACCATTTTAACCCTTAAAAGATCGGAACCACACGTCTGTTATTCCACTGCCTGTTAGCGTGCGATTCCTTGATCCTGCTGTAACCTGAAGCCTGTGTAGCGAGCCGGACCACATGGGGAGTGCGATGTTGTAAGGTGAGGTATTTTTCGACTGGGAGACGGATATATAATGCATTCCAGACACTCGGCCGCACACGGCTTTCTCCCCTGCTACCTATACGCATCAATCCTCTCCCCTTTCGCCAGAACAATAAACCCGCTGCCACTAAGGAAGAACTCATTTCAGACCGAAAAACACAACTACCTCTTATGTCGCTTCCTGGGGCCTCCCGACGTAGTCCACGGGCTTGGAGTTAGTCTCTAAACACTTTCTCTGACCTATTAACATCAACCCTTGACCCATAATTTAAGACCTTGTACCCTCATTCACACATTCAAGACCCCATAACTTTTTGCCATTGACCTTCAGCTCACTCATAGAGCCAACCAGGACACTAAATCTCCTACCCAGCCCAAAAAAAAGTTGCCAGTTATCCTCCACTCGTGACCTTTTGGATGATCACCTTGCGTAAAGATGTTTCTGGTGATTCTCCTACACGGAGGTCTAAGCTGGTTTAACTGAGTTGCATAACTGGGATGATACTCAGGTTTCTCTGTACAATGAAGCCCAGATGGAAGATGATGTGTGTTTTTAAAAACAAAGCCCAACGGGTCCTGCGTGCCTCCCTCCTCCTCCCCTCACTCACTTCCTGCCCTCTACCCTCCATCTTTTCCTCATCTCCTCCACTGCATTAAGGAGCACCAATCAGGTTTGAGCCTAAAACAACAAAAATCACCTCTGTGAAAGCCTCTCCTTTCACCCTGTCAACACACAGGAAACACACAGACGGTGTGCTGAGATAATACTCTAATTACTAATTAATGTCCAGGGTTGTAAAAAAAACAAAAAAGGAACATTGTTATTTTCAACTTGCAAACATTTTTCCTCCCACGTTCGAGTTACATTTTCAATGATGTTCACTTGCAAAGCACCTTTCTCCCTCTGTGATTTTGGTGTTTCTCTCTCCCACTTTCTCTCTTCATTAAATCAGCTCATTGAATGTTATTATGTCAGCACTGACTCACCAAACAGAGTCAGAAGCGAGTGGGGGTTGCAAGTTAAATTTGATATATTTTTTACTTCAGTAAAAGCAGATCCGTTTACCGGTGTTTCTTCAAACTGCCGCCAAAGAACAACAGATTGACAGCTCTCCCTGTGTGAGACGAACACTCCTGCATGGCCTTCATTTAATAGGAATGCATGGAAGCATGTCTGCATGTGTGATGTCTATATGTGTCTCAGCTTCCCCATGTCGTTCCAATGTTCTTCACTCTTTCATCCCTCCATTTCTTGTTTTCATTCTTCCCTTCCAAGGCATCAGATCCTGCAGACCTTCAGACATATGAGAGCTGATGGTTCATTCTTCCTCTCCAGGCTGGAGAGCTTTGAACAGAGCTGCAGGAGACAGACTCTGTAAAGCCAAACTGAGCCCTACTGGGCTGGATTATACCTCCTTTAGGCTTTAGGCTTGATATTTTACAATAGGAATAATCCATTCCTATCGTATAAATATATTATGACAATGTGAAAACACTGTAACAATATCAAAGTGATAAACTTACAGAAAATTACTCCAATATACAACTCCCCTCACCCTTATATCAAGTTTTAGCTTGATATACAGATTCGCTGTAATCGTGCCGTAGGTGTCCATGCATAGGCTTTATCTGTTGGCTGTGACAGTTTTGATCAGAACTATGAATGCACTTGTTCTAATGTATACCTGAAGTAATCGTTTACAGTCCACATTCACTCTATTGCACTGAGCAGCAGAAATGCACAGACCTGCTAAATGAGAAATAGAGAGATTAGTGGCTTTTCTTAAATTTGCAAACCAACACTCGTTGCATGAGAAACAGGTAGGTGGAAAAACAAAGCTCTTTAAGCGAGGCTGTTGTAATGATAGTCACCTGAGTAGGTTCCTACTGGCTGTTCCATTTTTAAAAGGAGTGTGTAAGCTGCGGTTTAGCCCTCCTAATACCTTTCAAAGACATACATCTTTGAGTTTGACTGAAGGTAAACACAGACGGTAGCTGTTTTTGCAAAACTGCCGAGCACAGTGGATCCACTTCCTTGTAAAACCTCATGTCAGTGTGAGGTTGAAGCTTTCATTTGAGCGTGTGTGCATGCTGTGGGAGTGGGAGCAAATGCGAAGAAATGTTTAATTTCTGCAAGTGTATGACATGACAAGTAAGACAGTAACTGGACGTACATGATATACTGAGACTGTGGATAATTTTTCTACTGTTATACAGTTCCACTGGGGTTTCACAGTTGACAGTGCCATTAAAGTGATGCAGTAACAAACTTTAGATAAGAAGTCCTCAAGGTGAAGTATGTGTCCTTCTTCCTTCCTGCAGAGGATGGCCTAAAAATGTTCATGCCACACCAGGCTAGGTCATGCTCACTGGCTCATAACACACTCAACTACCTCTGAGACTTTGTCCTCTTTTAGTTTCTGAGAACTGCAGTCCAAATTCTCTTTTATTGACCTACTTTAGAGGTGGTGCACGGATGATATATGGAGCAGGCCTTTTTGGAGAACAGGGCTAGCCAAGTGGTGGGGGCTGTGGGGGGTTGCAGCGGTGCATACCTCTGTGTATGTACAAGGAGTAGCCTTTCACCTCTCAAGCTCTGTGCTGCCTTTGTCTTTGCAGAGGAGGGCATAAATCACCAGAAGTCCAGCGCAGGAATCCACAGTCACCAAAAAATCTAAATGAATGAAGAAAGAGAAGGGGTGAGGTGAGCAGAGAGGTGGAAGTTCTGCAGAAAGATTTTGTTCAGTTGTTAAATCCAGAGATTCATTCTGACAGTGAGAGCCAACTCACAATCCCCCGTTCCACCCCCATATATATATGTGAGTGCAGAGGCAGGGTTTATGTTCAATCTACAACATGTTTAACTCACAAGTCTGTCAGGCAGCTAGGAGACGGAGCGAGGACGAGACAAAGACAAAGCGAAGAGAGAGAAGGAGAAAATGATCCAGTTTCTTTTCTCAGGCTTTACTCTAATCAGTTCTGCAGAGGGAAAACACAGACAAGAGACAAGGAAAAAGAATGTGTGAAAGCCCAACTTTTGGGTCACACAAAGGTGCAGAGTTAAAGGGTTTTCTCTTATGGTCTTGACCTCTGACCCTTTTCACCATTATGTCAAAAACAACCAAGATTCACGTCTTTTAATTGTCAACAGAAGACAGACTGACTTGATGTTATCTCATACTGTCTTTGGGCTTTTAAAGAAGATTCAATTTTGTCCCAGGATGAAGATTCACTAAAACAATTTGTTTTTATTAGTTTCAAAGGATCTTTGGTCTATTTGACATCACATCATGTTCACCACAATGTCTCCAAAAATGTTTTCCAATTATCCTTTTTATCAATCAGCCAATCAAACTTTCATATTTGCAATGCAGCGTGAAGACGACACAACAGAATTGAAAATATAAAGATTTGGGTTTAAAATAGTAAACTTGTAAAACAAAAAACAGAAATATATAAACATTTAGATATGAGACAAGAAAAGCGAAAAACAGCAAATTACAGCCGTAAAACCCACAAAATCGAAATCATTAGGTTTCGAGTTCAACACTTTCAGTTATGCTCAGATACTCGGGCAGCCTGTGTCCACAGCGCTTAGTTTACCTAATGTTTCAACCCTCATTTAACATGAAAATACTTAAAGTAAACTTTCCTGGAGTTTTACATACAGTAGAGCAATTTTACCGATTCCCTCAGCAGCTCTCCAATGAACCATTTAACACTAACATTCCCAATGCAGCAGCCCTCTGACCTCGTCATTGTCTTATCTTTACGCTGTAACACCATGTGCATTAAAGAACCATTTTACCAATTACAATTAGACTTGAGTCAGCAAAAAAGCATTAAGTAAAACTAAAGAAGCAAACACTGACGTATACAAGGCTGACTACACTGGAGCCACTCTATACAGAAATGTTATATGATTATATCATCTCTTACTATAGGAAAAGTCCCAGGATCACCAAAGTTAATAAGATTCATCCTCTGGGGACCATGATTGTCTATATGAAAAGTTGCATGAATCCATCTGGTAGGTCCTGAGATATTTCACAGTGGAAAAGCTTGACCTGTCGGTAGTGCTGCTGGAAAAGTTAAGGAATCACTAGGATGGATCCTCGTTTGGATGCATCCTCTGAGGAACACTGATACCTGAAATGATTTCCATGGCTATCCATCAAGTCGTTGTTGATATATTTCAGTCTGAACCAAGTCATCCTTATAGCTGTGCCGCTAGCATGGCCAAAAACTGGTGCAGGCCACATGCAACTTTCTCCTCTTTGATACAATCAATTGGATTTTGTTCTTAAGATGTATTTTTATTCAGCACTACCTTATTGACTTTACAGGGCGCACTTTTAAATGTGCGCCCTGTAGGTTTTTATGTGTATAATGTATCATGGAAAGGTGGTCGTGTAATTTAACACCCTGTCATCATTAGAGCATGTAATCGCTCATCTACACCCACAGCCGTCACTCTCAGAGCTGTGGATTGGCAGTGATGATGGGTATCAGTCATTACACACACACACACACATAAAGAAACACACACTGTAACCTCCAGCAACAAGCTCGGACAGGTGTAGATCCTGTACACCGAGAGGTATTACATGCTGTCACTGTGCCATTACATAAGAGTTTTCAGGGGAGGGTAAAGCATTCTTACAAGCTGATTCAAGTGTAAAAACATTATAAAACATGGAAATGAGTAGTCTGCTAAGCGCGACTTGGACAAGGGGGTGAATCAGGAGCCCTTAAATCAGTTTAAGACCTGAGCAGGGCCAGGACAGGTGTGAGCAGCTTCCCAGGTGCACCTCCACAGGCCATGCAGCACCAGTAATCAGCAGTCAAGGGCGGTAATGACAGGGTGTTGTTGTCAGAGAGTTGGTCACACACACATGCACACACATGCACACAAACAGTTAGAACTCAGAGGGACACTTGCACGCACATAGTCAAACTTTTATCATAACAGGCATTTTGCTTTCTCAACCCTCTCACCCTCTCCCCTGTGTCTGCCTCTCCCCGTCGACCACTCACACATTTTCACACCTCTGCTCGGCTACTATCTCACAGGTCAGCACATATGCAATAAAGTCAAACAGCAGCTGTGTGGTTATATAAGCAGCTTCCAACTTGTCTGCAAACCTGTTGACCTCAAGCCATTCGGGTCAGCCCAAAGGTCAAACAACACTTCAACCAATAAAGACAGTATGTAATCCATTTTTTGATATGGAAAATTAGCACAATACCTGTATTGTTTTATTTTTGTTATTTGGTGGCTGACCATGGACAAAATGAAATCTGAATTCTCCTTATGTTGTGTGTAAGGAAATATTAACTATTTTGTACTGTGGCTATCATGCATATTTTTCTGTTTAATAGGATAAAACTGTTTTGGACATATGTTAAAACAGTCTCTATAAGCCTCAAGCGTGGGTATTTCCCATGGCATCTGACATCTGAGGTTTAGCACGAGGGCTAGGCGTGTTTTCAATGCCAACAAGCCCATGTTGCCTTAAGTGAGCTATATCTTCTGGGTTTTGTTCGACATGAGAGAAAACCTAATTCAAAACCACGTTAAAATTCAGCCTTGAAACACAACCATAACCAACTGTTAAGTGGTTCACTTTAAGTTAAGTTGATTATTCAATATTTCTGTTAAATAAAAATTCTTTCTGCCTTGTTTTTTCACTTTCAATTGTGAGTATCTAAGGACCTCAGACCGCAAAGAAACAAAGTTGATTCTGAGACTATAAGGGGGAGTGTATGTTTGCATTCTGTCAAAGCCAAGATTGATGTAAAAGATTTGTGAAAGGCTAAGTCAGTCAAAAGCAGCCCAAAGTCCATTCTAGGCCTATTGACAGATGAAATGAACATTTGCCACCTGTATGCTCTTATCTTGAGCTGCTGCTAATCTGAGGGGGTGAAGCACCCCATCTGTCACGGACTACAGGTATGTTAGGACATGCAGCTGTTGTCTTTCAACTGCTTTCCCTCAGTAGGGTGTGGTAACGGTGCCGGCACATTGTGTCCTCAGCTCAGGAAAAGAATGCAAATGGTGCTCTCAAAAACCACCCCATACTTAGCACCAGCACCAAATACCTCTTGACTAGCAGTGTACTTTTTTCCCCTCAAAATTTCCCTCATGGCGATGTCAGAAGTGTAGTGAAGTGAATAGTGAGTGGATCTGGCCTCTGGTCTAGCCAGGATGTCATTATGAGATACCAGCGTCACCGCATGCTATTTTTAACTCTGTCCTTTCCCAATTAGACCACAGTCACAGCCAACAACCCGGGCTTAATGTGTACGTCTGTGTGACCCTGAAGTCTAGTTGGTTACGTATCAGGGGGGCAACTGTCTCGCAGCTTGTCTCAAACACATCTCTAATATGCCTGCTGATTACAGGCCCTGTCAGAGCTTATTCAACAGCGTTGCAGTGGAAAGCTCTCGTCCCAAAGATATTGTGAGCTTATGGAGCACTCAATGTGGAGGTATGACCGCAGATACCATCCTCTGTGACCCTGCTGACTGTAAACACACACCAGGCTTAATCTTCGGGGGCCTCCATAAGCTGCAGAGCAAACAGAACCCCTGACATAAGAGCTGTGCTGAGGAAATAATGAGTTGAGCATCTTGGGCATAATGAGTAACTGTCGATGAAAAATACAACGGGTTACATAAAGGATAAAGTGTTTTGCATGTTTTGGCTCATTCACTACAAATCATGTATACTTTACATCACAGCTAACCATTTTATACCATTGCTTTCCATTCATTTTCATACAATATGAAGATCTACAGATTCTGGACATCAGTCTCTACACATCAAAATGTAACACTAGCAAAAGATGAAGCGGGTCTGATATTCACTTTAATGGATTAAATTACCCATGCAGATTTTAAGGGTCTGCTAATAGATTCTCACACTGTACAGAAATGGAAAAAATCATGTCCCAGAAACAGTAGAAAAATCCTGTTCAGTCAATTTAGATGATAATAATTTAGACATCAGAAATGAAGAGAATCGTGACATGAAATACTCCCAATATGATTCCAATGAAAGTTGATAAACAATAATGTTCTACTATAAGTAACACAAGGATTTGTATAAAGGGTAGTTATCCCATCAAGACTTGAAATTATGATATCTATACAGAAACTGTATCAGTGAAGTCATGTTATAGTGAAACAGGGTGGGCGTGTGTAGCAGCAGACAGGCCTGGACTGTAAGGCTTCCCTGTACACTCCATTTCATGTTGACAGGTCCTTCGTGTCACAGCTAACACGCATGCCAGATTGGCATCTTTGATCTTACATAACCTCCCTAAATTCTCCAGCCACCACCTCCGCTGCAGAGCTCAGCGCAGGAAAAAAAGCTTTTGTCTCCAAAAAAAGCCAAAACACCACATCTGTGAGCAACACTCATTTGTTTTGAATTCCTCTTTTTATCCTTTTACATCGATACTAAGCACAACCCGGGCCGGCTTAATGACCTACAGCACGGAGATGAGAAGTCAGTTGCAAGGCAATTGTGTTTGTATAGACTGCGGGTTCCGCTTAAGGGAAGCAATGGGTGGCAAGAGGAGGAGGAGAGAGGTGAGAGGATGTGGGGAGGACAGTAGTGGCTTGGCAAATGCTGCTGTGGGTGAGCGTCAGGCCTTGTTGGCGGGCTAAAGAAGAACATCATGCTATATAGTCCCGCATTGGAGGGTTTTTATAGAGTGAGAGTGGAAGAGGGAGAGAGTGATCATTATGGCTCCTGGAATAGCATAATTAGAGAGAAAGGCCCCGCTGTCTCAGTATTTGTGCGTGAGTGTGTGTGTGTGTGTGGGTAGGGCTGTTGTTTTTCTCTTTCTCTCGGGATCAAACAGTACAGCATCCCAGGTGCACTTATGTAATCCAGCTCTACTCATGTACAGACAAACTTTGCTTAAACTCATAATACTTAACCGTAACAATTTTTTTGCCCACCTGGGGGCAGTGGAAACACAACACTGACACATTCTCAACTTTCAACTTTATATGGTGTGCTGGCTTGTTGGTGTGTTGGCTTGTTAGAAAGCAGTTGCCTATTTACACGTCTAGTAGACACAGCTTCAAAGAAGAGCTGGAACAAGCTACTACAGAATACATACTGTATAATGCCGTCATACAGTCACAGTGGAATAAGATTGATACATCATGGCTTGACATTTTGGGAAACACACTTGTTTTCTTGCAAAGGTTTGGACGAGAAGATAGATAGCACTTAAACAATGTGGTGTCAGTAATTAAGAAGCAAGAGGCAGCAAATGGTTGGCTTAGATTAGCTATCTCCTCTGTACTTTCTATTGAAAAGTCCAGATGAAAACAGTTTGGAGGGTCGTAGGGTAATACAGAGCAACATGGACACTGGTTCTGATTAGAGGTGTCCGGTTAAATATATTTAAGCCCTTTTTACGGTGCTTTGAACGCCACAAACTGCAATGGATTAATATCCACCCACTACCTTGGATTGGATTGGAGGTTTATTTGGGTGTACTGAGCATTTACGTTTATTTTATTAACCTCAGAATAGTGAAAACCAGAACAGTCAAGACATTCTTTTGAGTTGATACCGTCTAAGTCAATACACCTAATGATATAAAGATCTTTAGGTTTGTCATATTAGTGTTTCTGTCTGTGAACACAGGAAACATTTTATCAACATCTCTCAAACAAAAAATCATTGGGCCTTGATTGAAATTAGTCCATTAGGTAAACACCAGACTGATGGAGTAGCCTAATCATCACATCTCATCAGGAGAATGTGGATTCGATAGCGGTTAAACACACATCAAGGCTGGATTCAGGAAATAGGAAGTGAACGGCAAATTGATTTTCTCCTCTGAACAAAAGCACAAGCATACTGTTTCCAAATTTAGTGCTCCGCCATTTCCGTTTACAAAGACCACATTTAATGCTTACAGCTACACATACGCATACTGGCGGGCGTGCAGACACACTTTTAACACATCACACACTGTGAGCTAATTGCATACATCCAAGTGTGTGCATGTGTGTGTTCACACTCAGACACACACCACTGTTCTCTTCCATCAGCTTGACTTGATTAGCTGTTGCGGTGTGTGCAACCGCTCTGCTGATGAAAGACAAGGAGCTGGATCTGTCACTGCCGCACGGGCATTACAAGCACAGCAGTTTACACAACAATGGAGCACTAAAGTTGGCCTTCATTACAGGGATTAGAAGCCTAATCTAAAACACTGTTCAAGTCTCTCATCCCAACCCTAAACAGCCTCTCTAGGGGGGCCCTTCCCTCCTACACCAACCATAACATCTCAGACTTCAAACACTCCATCTGTAACCCCAACCTCTGGGTGCTATCCCCTCTCTCATCGACCCCTATCTCAGAGGGTGATGGACCCCATGTGACGGCGCAGCTGTGGAATGATTTATTGCTGGGTTAATTGTTGGGTGAATGGGAATTGTACCCATAGGCTGCAAGTTCTGGTTTGATTACGGGTTCACCTGCTATCAGATTGTAACATGCAGTTCATTAGCTTCTTAATGGGGCTCATTCCCTCCCCCACTCTGGACAACTAAGGGCCATGGAGGGAAAGGTTAGAGTCCAGGGAATAGAGGGTGTGCTGCTCTATTGCTGTAATTAAGGGTCATTTGTTTTGGACTTCCTGTGCTGACCAGCTGCATGATGTCTGTCCACCATAAAGCAGCAAGGATCAGCAGGCCTTGAAAAGCCTTCTGATGCCTGAGACCTCAACCCTGTCATTCTGTGTCTGATACCATGTGGTTTAAAGGGTCGGTTCACCCACATTTCCAAAAAACATATTTTCTTATTTACCCCATTGCTATCTAGCCTTGAAAATAGTTTTGGTTTTATGTCTTTGAAGGTGCTTGAGGTTTTGAGATATACGCCATAACTGCTGCAACCCCAAAGGAACGAGATGATTGGAATTTTGTTTGCGCTGCTCAAAACATTATAAAAACATATCTCAACAGGAATGTGTCTGTCCAGAAACAATTTCCCAATTACTAAGAATGATAATTATACATTTTGTTTTATTTTTAGCTCTCCAAAACACCCAACCAATCAAAAAAACAACAAACAAAGCAAAAACATTAAAATTATGAATACATTGCTGAAAAGCAGACTTTTTTTTTTTTTTCAAAGTGAAGTGATTTAAAGGAAAAAACAGAGTTTGAAAGTCCAAAAAGCTAGTGGTCAGGTCAATGGGTACATCTTGGGATTGACAAACAAATGTCGATGGGTCCTGATGACAAAACGTTGAAATCTTCAGTACAGATAAGCAAACCTCAGACACTTACACGTGGCAATATTGGCGAGTATTGATTTAAAAAAAAAAGCCTTTCTTCGTCACATGGCTTGCACAAGACCCAGTAATGATTGTTTGAATGAGTTTTTGGATTTTTTAACTAGATGCAACAGTGTATCCTGGCTTAAAAATTAGGAAAATTATTTCAGACCCTTGTGTGAAACTTTTATTATAACACAGAAAAACTGATGCAATGTTTAGCTTTATTTTCTGGATTAATGCTTTGGTTTGTGAGTTTTGGTGAAGTACTCCCTGAGTGACGCTAATTATCTCCCACCTGTTGTCCCAATTATCCACTTAGCGCACATCTCTGAGTGAATGTACAAAAAGGTCAGTGTCAGGCATTTTCTCCTCATTTCAAACCTTACCAAGGTGGAAACCACGTGGGTTTTAACTCTTTCATCATCAAGCCATGAGACGAATAAATGCTTTTGAGCAAAACTCTACATTAGTCTTACTCCTCTACATGTGAGTGCCCTGAGTTTGCTCCTTCGTATGTGCTTTACATACGATGTGTTTACTGCAGTGATCTCTGTCAGCCAGTACACATCCACAGACTTCTCTATGAGGGTGTAGAAAAACAACAATTCAAGAACACTAGAATCTGCACTCTTGTGTTCAAAATGGACTGAAGAACAAATTAATGTCAACTTTAATTTCTGTTTTAAAGACGTGAACACCTAAACCAGACCATGAAATCCAAGAATGTGAGGTGGAGGCTGACGGAGGTGATGGAAAATCAGCTGCCACATTTTTAAGAGTGTGATTGGATTGGTTTGGAATGGATCTCCTAACGCCACCCTGGAATCTATACCTTTTTATTATTTCCCATAATATGGGTCTACTGGCGGAAGCACACAGAAAAAGGCATCCCTCTGAAACAGTGTGAGAAGTGAAGTAATCGCCCAAATACGTCCTTGTTAGCCCTGAGTCCAGTTGACACTCATTGGGCTTCTACCCAAGCTAAAAATATGTCTCAGTTTCTTTCATCTCTCCTCCCTTTCATTCTGCATGTGAGAGCTTTACTGGGTGCTGCTGGTCCGTGGCCTAACTGAGGCCTAAAGCCCCCCTCCTGTAAAGTAGTGGGATGCCAAACATCCTCTGATTTACAGCTTGGAGCACACGCAATGCCTTCTGCTCCTATGGGCTATAAAAGGCAACTGAGAGCAAGATGTCCAGATCCCGCTTGCTATATTAACCTACATTCTTTCCAATGGAGTAGAGTGGCTGCATGAACAGACTATAACCACATGGTGAAAGGAGGTAAACCTTCCAGGCCCCAACAGAGAGCTCACGTGAAGGGCAGATGGAGGGTTGGAATAGCGGTCTGATAAAATCAGCCGATTACCTGCTTTTGCATACTGTGCACAGACCAGTCAATAACATTCCTTTTCTGCTACACAACACTGGCTCCACAGCCTTCTCTGGCCTCAAATCGTATTAAATATTTTTCTCAGGTGCTTAAGGCAGAAACATATGGGGATCTAAGTGACAAGGAGTCAGAGAGAGAAGCAGCAGTGGGATCCATGTTCAGGACCAAATACGAACGCTCTGTGAGGCTGTTGTTAGTCACAGCGGTGCGTTGAAATAAATGCTAATATAGCGTGCTAACATAGCGTGCTAACATGCTCACACTAACGATGCTGACACATTGATGCTTAGATGATGTGATGTGTAAAGAATGTCTACCATGTTCACCATTTTAGTGTGCTAACATTTGGCAGTTAGCGCTAAACAAGAAATAATGCTGAGCATGATGGGAATATTTTTCAGGTATTTGGTCAAAAACCAAAGTTTTGCTTTCTTGAACTGAAAATTATGAATTAATGGAAGGTCTTAGCACAGCAGGTGTAGAGTACTGTACTACATATTTTGAATCACTTTGAGATAGATTTGTGTCAATCTGCCAGAGGATCGAGTAGGATCACCAAGGCCGTTCGGATACACCGTCCACAGACAAAAGCATCTGTGGAAAATCAGGTAGATGTTGAGTGTTTTCCAAACAAATAGAAATGTCAACCTCATAGTAGCGCTAGATGAAAACTCAGGCAATCACCAGGGGAAGCATGAATATACAAACACACAGACGTTGCCATCCATCGAGCCACAGCGTTAGCGTGGAACAAAATCAGGGGACTGGGGCAAAACATTAGAAATCTAAAAAAGGGAAAAAATTAAGCATCTGTCAGGTCCTTGCAATGCTTTGAAGGCTGCACATCCTCCAAAGTGAGCAGGCCCCTGTTGAAGATGCCGCCAGGACTCTCGACTGCCTTTTCACTCCACCCATTCCTCTCAGGATTAGCTTTGCTATGATTTAGCACTGTTTCTCACTGGCCTCTGGAATGCGACGGATGACGGATCTATTTTCCTACATTGTTTCACCTGCTCTAAATGGAACCACATGCTGAACAGCACCGCCTCTCCTTTGTCTGTAATTGGAAGCACATGCACGGTGAAGCACGAGAGTAAAGCAGAGCCGCCGCAATCGACAGGGTCCCCTGCTGCCCCCCTACACCTTCCCTCCCCTTCCCTCGGGTCTGGGGTGCCACATTTTAGTCCAGGCCAAGTGGCAGGCCACAGAGCATTTATTGAACTAACTGACCTGGCATTACATGTCAAATTCAGTTCAGTGGGATGACTGTATCGTGTGTCCTGTGAGTCTTTCAAGCCCTCAGACTGAAATTTGAGTGGCAGTTGAGAGTCTGCTGAGGAGGGAGACCTTGACATTGCTGACATGCTTTGAGAACACGGTGCTGCGCTGTTCATTCGCCACGGTCTGCGATGTCTGGACGGGGACAGGCCATGGATGCGGGGCAGAAGTATCACCAACTCTTACATCATTGCTTTGTACTAGAGCAAGATTGCATAAGGGAAGAATGTACGATATTTATTAACCTCATCAGTCACGTTAATTTAACATGTCTGTCAATGATGTATGGGAGGGAAACAGAGCTCTGTACGTTCAACAAAACGCAAGAATTGCTCGCGGGGCCGTAGCCAGGAATTTAGAAATACTAAGGCCATGACCCTCCTCTCCTCCAGAATAATTTTAAAAATATGCTAAAAATAGTCTCAGCATTATCTTAATTTTAACATTTTAGCTATTGTGGTAACTGTTCAATCATGTGTGTTGATCATTGCTACTATCCTTGGATGTTTCAAATGTATGTGCAGATATTGACAGACTGGAGCCAAAGTTTCTCACCTAAAACTTTAGTTTAAGATGTTTACATTCAAGTAAGATTTTATGACCCCATAACGAGTTCATCATGTCCATCGTGGTCCATTGAGCAACTTACAAAAGTGTGTTGGTGGAACTAGAAACCTCTGAGAATTGACTTTTCTGTGAAGCAGGGAACACGTTGTGTCTAAGAGTTCAAGTTTTGGAATGAGAAATATTTACATAATCATATATTGTTTTTTTTTTCAGAGGGAGAGTTTAAGTATTTCTGTGAAGTGAATTGAACTTTGTGGAAAAACTATATCAGACAAAAGTTATCATTCTAAACACAATATATTTTATATGTCAGAAAAACTGTCTGGAGATGAGTTTTGAATATATTGAAAGTAAATACATGATACTTCATACTCCATGTCCCTAAACCATCCTTATTCCAAGAAAAAGTAGACAGGACGTCTCATTCATATCATCAATGGTATCTTTGGCCCTGCGTGTTATGTCGGCAAAATAATTTGATCAACAGTGAGGTGGAGAGGTTTTTACGTCTTCTTCTCTCTCAGCCAGTTTGGAACATTGGATGGGAACATAAGGCATACAGATTTGAAATTAATGAATCATGGGTATGTATTTTTCAAAATATTTTTCATAAATTCACTCGCCAGCAAAGCGCTTCCTTTCCCTTTATTTCTCAGTATGAGGTGAAAAGGCCAGATAAGTCATTACTGGGAATATTGTGACGTGCAAAATACCCATTTTCAGGTTTCAGCCTCATTATTGTGAAAACCATAAAACAGCGTCCTTGATTGAGCCTGACATCAGCTGTAAACTCTTCAGAGTTAGCTCACGGGGGCCTCTAAGTGGCCTGATTGCCATGGAAAAGCTGGCAAGGTTTTTTCCACCAAAACAGTAATTAGCACCCTGTTACAGTTATTGAGTAAGATTAGCAACTCTGGCGCCTAAGATTAGTGCAACCCTCTGGCTTCACACATCATCTGGAGGAGATTGTGAGCGCTGCTGACTGACTTAAACCATTTTATCACAATGTAGACCTTGAAGCAGTTGCAGAGGCCTTGCGGGCAAAAGAAGAACATGCTTCTCACTTGTTATGGGTAACTCAGAGGAAATGTAAGCGCTGACTGGGTATCCTGGATCTTTCAAGCATGCTGCAGGGTTGAAGCTTGGGCTGTGCTACAGCGACATCTACTGGTGATAATTGGAGTTACAGCATAATCAATTAGACCTATACGTGCTGAATAGATCTAGTCTTTTCTTAACTAGAGTTTGGACTAAATGCCTTTTTTTTCTTCTTCTTCTTTTCCAGAGACAGCATGGATCAGATTAAAGTGACACAGAAAATGAATTTGTGATGAAAGTAATGAGAAACAGGTTTTCTTTTGTTTGCTCAGGGCAAAAAAAAAAATGTATAAGCAGTTTCTTTCTTTTGCTTTTTGTTGCTTTATTCAGCAATAAAACTTCTGAGATTATTTGAGATTTTGTACTCAAACTAAAGGCTAATGCCTGGCTAAACAGCTCCTGGGACATACAGATAAATACTGTATGAAATGTCATTTTACCGTCTAAAGTTGCAGTTTGATTGACATGCATTAGATCATCTTCAGTTATTATTATGTGTTAATATTATGAAAGTGAAGACATTTTGTATCTATTGGTATGTAGCTTAGAATTTGTTGTCAGATAAAATAACATGTTTATTTCCTTATTATTTTATCATACATTTAGAGTGAACCAGGCTTGAGGTACAGCAGAGAGGAGCAGATCAAACGCTGATGTTGACTAAACATTTCTGTTGGAGAAAGAGCAGCTGTGATGTCGCGGTGGGCCAGATGCACAGATGATCTGATTAAGGACGTGCTCTCCATCACGTAGCTCTCACAGTTCACACACAGACAGATCTTTATCTGTGTCTGATGCAAAAAACACCACTCACATTTACCTCAGCGGAGAGGGGGCTGCCATGTTGTGGAAATTTTAGCTTGACAGATAGAAAGTCAATGGCTTAGTGTGCATTGATTCAACATGCTGTTGAACAGGATATCACACTCAATACTCTCTGCATTGATGATATAACACATCACGTGGTTATAAAATTATATGCGAAATGGAAAGTTTTCATTGAACCCTTTCCATTAATTCAGCTGGAGCATCCACAAAGATAAAGACATGAGACCGTTGCATTGGAAATAGGCGCTTTAACTCCACACAAAAAAGATGTAAAGAGCTAGATCGCTCAAATGACCAGAAATATATTCATGTAGGTATGTTTAGTTTTATTTGTTTTGTGATATGTAAGATTTCTGCAATGTTGGCCACAGAACAATTTTAAATGAGGGGGAAAAGGAGGGTTTTTACATAAAAGGGTTTTTACATAAAACCCTCAACAACAGAACACACAGTCAAGAGTATCCAAAGGGACGACCTCCTCAATAGAAAGTAGTTGATGGTGTTATGTGAATCGCCCAAGATAACTGTATCCCATTGTATTGGTGTGGCAACCCAGACAAGTATTGGATAATTCTTCAAAATGCAATGACAGCATTTTTGTTTGTCTTGCATCCAGTCCAAAGGCCCCCATGGCACATACAAAATCTGTAAATGGTAGCTGTGGTGTGGTTTAGGTTGTGATTATGACAAATTATGGTTGAGGTATGGTTATGGATTGGCTTCTAAAACACTGTGTTTACGTTAAGGCCCTCATCATGTCAGTGAGTATTATGCTTTAGTGTTGCATATTCCCAAATATTTTTCTAATTGAATTACTGCCAACCAAAGTTATATCACTACTGAGATTATATATTAAGTTCAAGTACTTCACAACTGTACTTGTGGAACAATTAAACTCACAATATCAACTATCAAACTAATGACCCTCTGCGTTGTGTCTAACACACATGCGTTGGCCTAAACAGGAGCTTTTCTCTACACTTGAATTAGTGTAGATTTGCTCCTCAGTAGCTTTATTCTCTGTGCTGTGTGACCCCTGGGGTGGGCTGAATCCACGCACAATGTGATACAGAATTTTACTGCTGTACTGCTGGTAGTTTAACACCATTCATCAACCAGATATCATCTAAGGAACAGCTGACCAGCAGTAAAATTCTGTATCACATTGTGTGTGGATTCAGCTGCCTGTCCTGTTTCCTTAACCAAACACTAAGTTCAAGCACTTTACAGTTAAACTTGAGGTGACACTTAAATTCACAATATCACTGTGTATCCCAGCAGGGACCAGCAGGGACCTGGCACGTTTCTTCGACACATCGCCACATCGAAATGTCATTACCACCACATTTTCTTTTGGAGGATGTGGACGAGTCTTTTGGAGACGTCCCACCTCCAAGAGACATGTGCGCAGGTTCCTCGCGGGGCCCCGTACACATCTATGGATGGATGGGTGTGTTCTTTTAGACATGGTTATGTTATGTAAGGCAGGCTCTAGGTAGCCTGCCTTTTATAAGGCAGACTCTAATAGAACCTCCCCGATCCCCTCCACAGGGCAGAGGAGGAAGCTCTGCAGCTCGGAGAGGAGCAGTCCGGAGCCTCTGCTCATCCTAACAGGAGGCCAGCTGCTTCACGCAGGCCGTCCCTTAGCCGAGAGTTGGTGTCAACAGTGGTCTCGGCCTCTGGGGAAGCTGCTGGCCTCCAGCTAGGAGGAGAGCAGGTGTTCAGACCGCCTCCCCCTCTGGGCCTCAGAGCTTCCAGGCTCTCTGCCCTGCCGGAGATCTGAAGCTAGAAGCTCACCGTGGGTCCTATTTACAAACTTCTGTCACAGCAAGGTGATGTCATATATGAGGTCACAGATGATGTCATCCAGCTGTCAGGTTGCCATGGTGATGTTACAGATCAGAATCAGAATCAGAATTAGAATTCCTTTAATAATCCCCAGGGGGAAATTACTTTTGTTACACACAGCTCCAAAAGAATTAGAATAAACTTCAAACACAAAAGTAAAAGTATAAATTTATAAAAATTACGGTTTAAAAATTATTATTACAAACTATTACTCAGAGGTAAATTATTGCACCAGATGAGTCCAGAGTCTTATAATAATGATAATGATAATGATAATGATAATGATAATAATAACAACATGTACATTCAGAGTAAGGCGTTGTATTATATAATACTAATAATACTACTACTACTACCAATAATAACATATAACAATATGTACACTCAGAGTGAGGAGTTGTACATTATAATAATAATAATAATGATAATATTACACAGAGGTAAATTATTGCACTGTGTTTCTGGGATGGAACACTAGCCCCTGTTGTTTCAGATGGACTCTGTGGTAACACAATCATTTAAGAATAAACAACATGTAAACACACTGTTGAACTGATGAAAGTCTTCAAACCACATTTTGACACAGACGCCCTCTTCAACAGAGGGCATCAAAGTCAGGTAATAAAGGAGGACCCACCTTAACCCTTTAACCTCCTCACCAAGAAAAAAGCAATGAAAAAATGTATTCTTTATATATTTTATTTCCTTGGGGCACTAATCACAAAAATCAATGTTTTTTTAAGAACAGACCCCACATTTTTTGAAATATTGGCCTCTACGAAATGGTTGAGATGTCGTAAGTAAAACATGTTTTCAATAAGATATAGTGAGTCAAAATGTGCTCTACCATATGGTTGAGCAGAAGGTTAAAGGGTTAAGGCCCTCATCATGTCAGTGAGTATTATGCTTTAGTGTTGCATATTCCCAAATATTTTTCTAATTGAATTACTGCCAACCAAAGTTATATCACTACTGAGATTATATATTAAGTTCAAGTACTTCACAACTGTACTTGTGGAACAATTAAACTCACAATATCAACGTGTGTCCAAGCGGGGAGCTGGCTGATAGAAATGTGTGATTTGTATTGTTGTATTGGATATTTTAAAAGATTATATTGTCAGTAGGATGGTGATCTGAACTATTTTGTATCATTTTCTGTCATTTATTTGCCTCCATGAACAGATTAATAGAGCCGGTCCAGTCCAGCAGTGACCGCGTGCATCATCACAGCAAACTAATGACCCTCTGCGTTATGTCTAACACACATGCGTTGGCCTAAACAGGAGCTTTTCCCTACACTTGAATTAGTGTAGATTTGCTCCTCAGTAGCTTTATTCTCTGTGCTGTGTGACCCCCGGGGTGGTGGTGGGGGGGGGGTGTTCATAGCGACTTTATTGGCGATGCTTCAGTAAAGTTTGAGTCCTCAGAAAGTCTAAAATACATAGAAAACAGCATCAACTTTCAAAGTGTTTAAATCTCAGAGTCCCCATGATGGAAGTTATGTCCACTTCCTTTATACAGATATTCCAACACAGAGATCACAGACTTGCTCCACTGATCACCGTCAGTACTTGTGGGTGGTCGGGTGGTAAAGTGGATGATCTCGTTGTTACTACAAAACCTGACTCAACACAATGCTTACTTGATTATGTCGACATCTTAAGGAAACAGGACAGGCAGCTGAATCCACGCACAATGTGATACAGAATTTTACTGCTGTACTGCTGGTAGTTTAACACCATTCATCAACCAGATATCATCTAAGGAACAGCTGACCAGCAGTAAAATTCTGTATCACATTGTGTGTGGATTCAGCTGCCCGTCCTGTTTCCTTAACCAAACACTAAGTTCAAGCACTTTACAGTTAAACTTGAGGTGACACTTAAATTCACAATATCACTGTGTATCCCAGCAGGGACCAGCAGGGACCTGGCACGTTTCTTCGACACATCGCCACATCGAAATGTCGTTACCACCACATTTTCTTTTGGAGGACGTGGACGAGTCTTTTGGAGACGTCCCACCTCCAAGAGACATGTGCCCAGGTTCCTCACGGGGCCCCGTACACATCTATGGATGGATGGGTGTGTTCTTTTAGACATGGTTATGTTATGTAAGGCAGGCTCTAGGTAGCCTGCCTTTTATAAGGCAGACTCTAATAGAACCTCCCCGATCCCCTCCACAGGGCAGAGGAGGAAGCTCTGCAGCTCGGAGAGGAGCAGTCCGGAGCCTCTGCTCATCCTAACAGGAGGCCAGCTGCTTCACGCAGGCCGTCCCTTAGCCGAGAGTTGGTGTCAACAGTGGTCTCGGCCTCTGGGGAAGCTGCTGGCCTCCAGCTAGGAGGAGAGCAGGTGTTCAGACCGCCTCCCCCTCTGGGCCTCAGAGCTTCCAGGCTCTCTGCCCTGCCGGAGATCTGAAGCTAGAAGCTCACCGTGGGTCCTATTTACAAACTTCTGTCACAGCAAGGTGATGTCATATATGAGGTCACAGATGATGTCATCCAGCTGTCAGGTTGCCATGGTGATGTTACAGATCAGAATCAGAATCAGAATTAGAATTCCTTTAATAATCCCCAGGGGGAAATTACTTTTGTTACACACAGCTCCAAAAGAATAAGAATAAACTTCAAACACAAAAGTAAAAGTATAAATTTATAAAAATTACGGTTTAAAAATTATTATTACAAACTATTACTCAGAGGTAAATTATTGCACCAGATGAGTCCAGAGTCTTATAATAATGATAATGATAATGATAATGATAATGATAATGATAATGATAATGATAATGATAATGATAATGATAATAATAACAACATGTACATTCAGAGTAAGGCGTTGTATTATATAATACTAATAATACTACTACTACTACCAATAATAACATATAACAATATGTACACTCAGAGTGAGGAGTTGTACATTATAATGATAATAATGATAATATTACACAGAGGTAAATTATTGCACTGTGTTTCTGGGATGGAACACTAGCCCCTGTTGTTTCAGATGGACTCTGTGGTAACACAATCATTTAAGAATAAACAACATGTAAACACACTGTTGAACTGATGAAAGTCTTCAAACCACATTTTGACACAGACGCCCTCTTCAACAGAGGGCATCAAAGTCAGGTAATAAAGGAGGACCCACCTTAACCCTTTAACCTCCTCACCAACAAAAAAGCAATGAAAATATGTATTCTTTATATATTTTATTTCCTTGGGGCACTAATCACAAAAATCAATGTTTTTTTAAGAACAGACCCCACATTTTTTGAAATATTGGCCTCTACGAAATGGTTGAGATGTCGTAAGTAAAACATGTTTTCAATAAGATATAGTGAGTCAAAATGTGCTCTACCATATGGTTGAGCAGAAGGTTAAAGGGTTAAGGCCCTCATCATGTCAGTGAGTATTATGCTTTAGTGTTGCATATTCCCAAATATTTTTCTAATTGAATTACTGCCAACCAAAGTTATATCACTACTGAGATTATATATTAAGTTCAAGTACTTCATAAACTGTACTTGTGGAACAATTAAACTCACAATATCAACGTGTGTCCAAGCGGGGAGCTGGCTGATAGAAATGTGTGATTTGTATTGTTTTATTGGATATTTTAAAAGATTATATTGTCAGTAGGATGGTGATTTGAACTATTTTGTATCATTTTCTGTCATTTATTTGCCTCCATGAACAGATTAATAGAGCCGGTCCAGTCCAGCAGTGACCGCGTGCATCATCACAGCAAACTAATGACCCTCTGCGTTGTGTCTAACACACATGCGTTGGCCTAAACAGGAGCTTTTCCCTACACTTGAATTAGTGTAGATTTGCTCCTCAGTAGCTTTATTCTCTGTGCTGTGTGACCCCCGGGGTGGGCTGAATCCACGCACAATGTGATACAGAATTTTACTGCTGTACTGCTGGTAGTTTAACACCATTCATCAACCAGATATCATCTAAGGAACAGCTGACCAGCAGTAAAATTCTGTATCACATTGTGTGTGGATTCAGCTGCCTGTCCTGTTTCCTTAACCAAACACTAAGTTCAAGCACTTTACAGTTGAACTTGAGGTGACACTTAAATTCACAATATCACTGTGTAGCAGGGACCAGCAGGGACCTGCAGGGACCTGGCACGTTTCTTCGACACATCGCCACATCGAAATGTTGTTACCACCACATTTTCTTTTGGAGGACGTGGACGAGTCTTTTGGAGACGTTCCACCTCCAAGAGACATGTGCCCAGGTTCCTCACGGGGCCCCGTACACATCTATGGATGGATGGGTGTGTTCTTTTAGACATGGTTATGTTATGTAAGGCAGGCTCTAGGTAGCCTGCCTTTTATAAGGCAGACTCTAATAGAACCTCCCCGATCCCCTCCACAGGGCAGAGGAGGAAGCTCTGCAGCTCGGAGAGGAGCAGTCCGGAGCCTCTGCTCATCCTAACAGGAGGCCAGCTGCTTCACGCAGGCCGTCCCTTAGCCGAGAGTTGGTGTCAACAGTGGTCTCGGCCTCTGGGGAAGCTGCTGGCCTCCAGCTAGGAGGAGAGCAGGTGTTCAGACCGACTCCCCCTCTGGGCCTCAGAGCTTCCAGGCTCTCTGCCCTGCCGGAGATCTGAAGCTAGAAGCTCACCGTGGGTCCTATTTACAAACTTCTGTCACAGCAAGGTGATGTCATTTATGAGGTCACAGATGATGTCATCCAGCTGTCAGGTTGCCATGGTGATGTTACAGATCAGAATCAGAATCAGAATTAGAATTCCTTTAATAATCCCCAGGGGGAAATTACTTTTGTTACACACAGCTCCAAAAGAATAAGAATAAACTTCAAACACAAAAGTAAAAATATAAATTTATAAAAATTACGGTTTAAAAATTATTATTACAAACTATTACTCAGAGGTAAATTATTGCACCAGGTGAGTCCAGAGTCTTATGATAATGATAATGATAATGATAATGATAATAATAACAACATGTACATTCAGAGTAAGGCGTTGTATTATATAATACTAATAATATTACTACCACTACTACTACTACCAATAATAACATATAACAATATGTACACTCAGAGTGAGGAGTTGTACATTATAATAATAATAATAACAATATTACACAGAGGTAAATTATTGCACTGTGTTTCTGGGATGGAACACTAGACCCTGTTGTTTCAGATGGACTCTGTGGTAACACAATCATTTAAGAATAAACAACATGTAAACACACTGTTGAACTGATGAAAGTCTTCAAACCACATTTTGACACAGACGCCCTCTTCAACAGAGGGCATCAAAGTCAGGTAATAAAGGAGGACCCACCTTAAAAAAAAAAAAGTGACGAATGCTGACCACCCTGACCTCCAAACCTTTACCACTTCCTGGATTGGCACTAAACGTTGGACAAAATGTGAGAGACAGATATGTCAAAACTTGGGCATAAAAAGCCAAAACTATCTGCATGGCTAAATACCACAAAGATAAATTAGAAAATGTATTTTCTCATGATTTGGATGAAACAATCCTTTAAGTGAGTGTGTCTCCCACATTTATACGACAAGACAATATATCTCACACAGAGTAATGTAGGATTACCTTATGATGCCGTGCATATATAGGTTAGCTGTGGTCTTATAAGTCCATTCTCTACAGCTCTCTGTCCCTTGGTGAGTTATTAGAGAAGCTCTATTTCATGAGCAGGATATATTTTTCAGTCTGTTGTTGCACCTACTGCATAATATGATGTGGGATCACTGGAGGGGCTCAAACTGCTGCTGTGTGATGAGAGAAAGGACAGAGCTAACATCTCTACACCACCTCCTGCTCCTCCCTCCCTCTCCTCCGCGCACTCCCAACACAGTCACTTACTGAGACGGAGCTGTGATTGATCAGGTTGCAGGCAGACGGAAAGGCCTCGGCTCAATAATGACAAATGTTCTCTTCAGCAATCCTCACTTGATTTTATCAGGCAGTCTGTATATGACACTCATGTACACACATGTAATCCTTCAAGTCCCAGGCTTATTGATTACAAAAAGGCAGATACATTTCAACAAGGACCACAATCAATAACCGCAGCTGTGCGCAAACAATATAAAAGTCTTTAATCATAAATTATTGAATCAGATTATCATGAATTTGTTTCAGGCAGTCAAGTTTTTTTTATCTCATCATGTTGACATTGAAGAATTAGGTGATTTGATTGTGTGTTTGGAAAGGATTGTATGGACGTTTATGACAAGCAGATAACTTGTGTGTCAAGAGTATGAAGTGTATGTGTGATTGAAAGAGACGACTGGAGAAAATGTGATTTTCAGTGTGAAACATCACTGAACAACCCGATCACCTCACTCATTAGCTGTTTAATAATAACATCATACAGCGGTCAACAGCAGAATGAGACACTGGTGGGTTTTTAATGACCATTTGAGGTGTTTCCCAGTGTGTGAATAGGCTTGTAAGTAATGAAAACACTTCACAGCTGCTTTGATCTCAAATGGTCAAAAACCTGAAGGATGCTATATTTCCAAACGTTAAAGGAATAGTTTGACATTTCAGAGAAATATACTTATTTGTTTTCATGCCGAGCGCTGGTAATACCCCCATTTATGTCTGTCTGGTAGATATAAAGCTACAGCCAGCTGGTTAGCTCAGTTCAGCAGAAAGATCACCATAAGAGTGTAATGGTGTAATTTTTACACCATGACTTGAAAAAAGCAGATATGGTGTTAATTAGTGAGCTTTAGTGTTGCTGGTAGGTGGGTTTTGTTACCTTTGGTCAGAGCCAGGCTAGTTGTTCTGCCATTGATCCTGTTTTTGCGCTAGGCGAAGCTAACTGGCATCTGGCGGTAGCTTCACATTTAGCGTGCAGGCATGAAAGTATGAATCTTCTCATCTAACTCTCGATAAGAAAGCAAATAAACACATCCCCCAAAACAGTGAAATACTCCTTTACAACATATGTTGCTTCTCTGCGCACACACCATCCCTACTACATTCAAACAACATGCCGTGTTGCACAGTTTTTTACAGCTTTCCCATAATGTGCCACACCAGCATTTTAATGTAGAGGACTTAACTTCAGACTGTGATATTCATCCACATTCTGCCCTCTTGTCCCTATTAGACTAATTGAATAGGGCAAAGGCAATGGCATTCCTCATATACAGGAGGGACAACCATAAAGGGCAAAGAGGGGCTGATAAAAGAGGGAGAGACAGGCGAAACAACACGCTGTCAAAGCCAAAGGCCTCCGGTAAGGACTCACGCAGAGAAACCGAGGCAGCAGCAGGGAGGAATATAGCCATCAAGGATAAGGGACACCACAAATATAATGTCTCAGGTGTGTTTCTGCTCAAATCAGTGCTGTGGTGCTGTAGGCACACTGCAGCAGCTGTAAACTACACAGTACATAAAGCAGCTCCTCTGTATCTGCAGTGTATTCTGCCTCTACCACAGGTGAACAGTGTAACCGCAGCGGCAACGTGAGCTGACAAATGGCTTGCAATTAAAAGACACTACATGAAATCCCTTGGTATTAATGTGACTGACGCAGCTTGGCAGCTAGTGGGCGTCACTCTAAACAGAACAGACACAAACCGTTAACAGTAAGCTTGTGTTCAGGCATGATGAAAGAAGTCCCTATTTTTCCGCAACTGGTCAGTCGAGGCAGTCAAGGCTATACACACAGGCGTATAAAGCGTTTTGTGTTGCGCGGAGAGAACATCTCTTGAATCTCAAGTGTTTAGGGTTGGCCTATTTCCACCTTCCTCTCGGGTCCTGGTGCGTAGAGGATGTACATTCATTAGAAGAGAGAACTGTCAAGAGCTTGGCTGACAAATGACCTTGGCCCCTAATAACCGCCCAGCTGTAATGTGTTTTTTTTCTGGGGATATTGTGGTATTTACCACTTTTTGTTAAAAGATAAGTTTGGTGATACGCTATATTTTTCTTATTGTCAATAAGTCCCATGGGGAAAAAAAGCAAAACCAACAATGAATTGATCCTACTAACAAATATGCAGCTGTGATATATAGCCAAAACCTGATATAGATTACTCCTCTTTACCATAGGCCTCCATTGCTGTTTGGAAACTATGAAAACACATTATTGTACAGCATGACATGTTCCTCCATGATGAACATGGGCACTGTAGTTTATTTTTAGCCACACATATACCATCCTGCGGCTGTAAATACTCACTAGAGCTCCACATGTGTATGAATGCCGCTCAAAATAGTCCCCAACAAATACACTATTAACTACAGTGCCCAGATAGGTAGATAGATAGATAGATAGATAGATAGATAGATAGATAGATAGATAGATAGATAGATAGATAGATAGATAGATAGATAGATAGATAGATAGATAGATAGATAGATAGATAGATCTATTCATTCATGGGATTTGTTAACAATAAGAAAAATTACACATAGTACCAGCTTTATCCTAACATTCACATTAATGTGTGATACATAATATATAAAATAGGTTGTAATAAAATCAGTGCAGGTGTTGCAAAGCAGGGTCAATAAAAGATAGAAAATTAAAGAGACAGGATAAAACAAAGACACCACTTTTGTCTTCCTTAGTATGTTTCCTTAGCTCACAATGTTTTTGCAACAGAGTATAATTTAATGTTGTGTAGTGTATAATATTTGTATAGTTTTTTGTTTAGGTTTTTTTTTTGCTGTTACACATTAGATCACATTTATGTCATGAGGTATGAACACACTGCTTGACACTTCTGCTTCTGAGAAAGATTTGTGTGAATTATCCAGGAGCACTAGAATCAGAGCACTTCAGGAAAAAAAACCCAACATACTGCAGAGAGAGAGAGAGAGAGAGAGAGAGAAGCAGACAGACAGACAGACAGACAGACAGAGTAGTATCATGAGTCATATGTTACATAATCAGTCTGGTGTACAAGTTGAGCGATAACAGCAGGTACGACCTGGTTGACGCACTCTTGACTTAAGTCATTATTATTATTAGCATCTAGACCCATCAGTAAAATCAGTGTCATTTTCAGACTCTGGTGTTGCAGCAGGAATGTGTTTGCTGCTTTCTGTGGAACGCAGATTTGTCTCTGTCTCTCTGACTCTCTGCCACACAATAAATCATGGATGGCATCTTAGAGAAATAACTGAGCAGTGATTATTATTGCAGAGGGCTATTGGGAATGTGTGTGTGTGTGTGTGCGCGTGTGTGTGTGTGTGTGTCCCAGACAGTTGGTTAGAGAGTTGGCTGGGTGTCCTGTCTCCTCCTGAGAAAGAACGTTCCAGTGCCGTGACCAAGAAGCCAAGCTGGCTGTCACAATGCCCGCTGCCACCGCCCACAGCTGCCAGTCCCAGGGTGGGTGCTTGTCCACTTCGATGCCCATCGTTTTTCTTTTTTTCTTGCAAAGTGAAGGGTGATGATGGATGCCTTATGCAGACCTCCACTGTGCATCCCTGCGTCACTGTGCCACCCATGACTCCATGAGGCAGCGTCCTCAGAGCCCCGGCAAGCTGTCCACATCCCCGCTCAATGAGAGTGTTAAAGCCTGAGACTTATTCAGTGTGTGGTGAGCCAGAATTGGAGCACTTTACATGCTCTCTGTTGTAATGCGAGTGTCTCTGGGTGAATGACTATGCAGGACTTATGCAGACAAAGAATAGAGTCATCAGCTTTCATCTGAGTCCTTGTGCCAACTTCTGTTCACTTTAAGAGAAGGAATACAGACAAGCAGCAGCGTTTTTTTCAGAGTACCTGTGTTGTGTTCCCTTCAGCAGCTGCTAGTCTGCAAAAGGGGGAAAAACAGAATCACTGGCTGGATATTTATACAACACTTATTAGACAAATTTCTAGTTCTTGTTTTTCTGTCTTTAGACAAAAGACTCAAAAACACCCCCACACTCTACCCAGCACACTTTGAACTGAGAAACCTCAGTGGAAAAAAATGGTCTTGCTGTGACAGAGAATACCAAAACAAACCAATTCATTATTACATTTAACCCCTATGAGCACAAGGACAAACATGACATGAGGGAAGTTGTCAGGACTGCAGCTTTCAACAGTGAGGTAGCGGTTTGTCGACTGTAACCTCTTAAAACAGGTTACATTACAGTACAAAATGTCACCATTTATATTGTTTTACTACATCCGTAGCTCTGTCAGGGAGGCAGGTACACATATGGTGGCTTTTTAAGTCAATGCCATAGTACACTGTATTAGAATGAGCGAACAAATACGACTGTTATAGATATCAGTAACGTTTAAAACTAAAGTAAGACGCATATCAATTCAGAAACGACCTGTAAAAGTGAAATCAAAATGTTATTGTGATTTACAATGGTCAAAATAAATGCTGCAAACCATATTTACATTATCTCAACAGGTATGAGCAGCCAAGCTGTAACAGTAAAGGGCATGTTTCTCATTAAGATTTAGTGAAAATAAAGGTCAAATTAAACAAAGAATGCTGCAGGCAGGAGTGTGGTTTCATGGGGCGGTGGCTCGGCCACTAGGGATTATTTTTCTCTACGCCTTGAACTGCTTCACTATGAAATGCCCGTCATTGCCAGACACCATCATTACAGCGCCATTCATTTTCTTTGGAGGGATGCTCGTTTTCAAGAGTATGGGGCGTACAGTACAGTGTTTTAGATGTGTACCTTTACGTGTGGACTTGGACTGACTAGCAGCCACAGTGGTCAGGTCTGTTGGTAGACCGACATACACGCCACCATAGTTCCTGAGAGGAGAGGAGAGGAGTACGTTAGCTCTTTATATCTTGGAAGATAACACACTTTTTAAAAAAAAAAAAGATCATATTAGGCTTCAGGTTTTGTTATTATGCTTCTGACTGATTATTAGATGTCCCTTCACTTTTTATTGCATTTTGTTTTCAAAAGTCTAAAATTGAATTATTTAAAAAATTGTTATATTTGTATAGTCTCTGGTTTTTATGTGGTTTCTGTGGATAATGGATGGTTCTGGCCATTAGCTGTGGACAAGCTAAAGGTGGTAACATTAATTTTGCCAACACAGACACTCCAACACCATTAGCATTGTTACATTAAAATAGATGGTGCATGCAGATAAAAAAAAAATGTTTCTCAACTAAAAGGTATTAATGATTTTACAGTCACTCCATCCATTGCTCATTAGCAGTTACAGCTAGTCAGAGCTTTTTGTAACTTAAGCTAGATGTGTCATCTAATGACCATTGATCTTTTTGTAAGAGTATTTTGCAAGTACAAACTGCAAAGGTGTAGTGATTATCTAAAAATAATCTAAATGAGCAATGCGGACAATAATCTGGAGAAAATTAGCAAAATACCTTCTTTTCTCATCTTCTGCCGAGGGATCTTCTGTCCTGATTGAGAGAAGAGGTACAGGTCAGGTCAGCTCATATGAGCACAGAGGACATAAAAACAAACTACAAACAAACTAATGAGAAACAGGAAACACTGAACTGTGGAAGTGCAGTCATGTAGCTGAGAACATGACATTTGCAGTACGCTGCATTAACTGTGTAGGGATATAATATTGCTAACTTGATGAATCGACTGACTTGCCCTTTTTTCAGGTCTGAGGACAGGCTAATGAATGACCAATTTCCTTTTACCTCAGTTTGTTTTTTGTCCTTGTTGTTGTTGTTTGTTTATAAAAGGCTGATATGAAGCTGCACCACCTGATTCATTGCTTGTAAGTTTCCCGGCAGTGTGCGCAAAATAATTATGTAAATTTCTCTTTTGGGGTGTATTTTTCCCAATATATTGTTGTTTGTGTGTGTGTGTGTGTGTGTGTGTGTGTGTGTGTGTGTGTGTGTGTGTGTGTGTGTGTGTGTGTGTGTGCGTGCGTGTGTCTGTGTGTGTATGTGTGAGCGAGTGTGTGTGTGTGTGTGTGTGATATTTTGCTGTGTAGTTAAGTCCTAGGAAGCTGTGATTAGCTTCAGTGAGTCAGTCTTGTGCTGCTGTCAGCTCTCATGGGTCCTGTGCTGGCTGCTCAGATAGTTATCAAGGTGCACACACACACACAAAGATATATGTGCAGTAGACACATGCACACACACACACACACACACACACACACACACTAATTCCAGGAAATGCTTTGGAAATGCTGCCCCTCCCAAAGTCTTGATAGACATTAACTGTTGATGGTAAAGAACAACGTGTCCTCTGATTTGACACTAAAGCCACAAAACACAATTTTACCAAAACAGAGGTTTAACAAAGTGCTGGACTGGGTTTCATGGTGAAACATCTGTTTATTTATTGTATTATCAGTCTGTTTTTTACTGTGTTTTCAATATTCGTAATGGATTTTGATAAGCAGGGAGACAACCTTATGATAATCTAAAAATTAAATTTTTTTACTGCATTTACCAAACTATGGATCACTGCAGAAGTCTTCATTCCACCAACACACAGTATCTACAGAACACACATGCACTTACACACACAATGTCACAATATCCTCCTGATTCTTGCCATTGTCCTCTCCCAGCCTGCTAATTTACCTGTATACTAACTCTCATGTCATGTCAGACCTTGCTACTCCCTCCTGACTCCCCCAATTCCCTCATTGTTCCTGCAGTAAATATACTGAGCCATTTCCATCTGTTCCCTGTCAGGTCGCCTCATGTATTCCTGTGTTTCAGCCACTTCATCTGCCTGCATGATCCTCTGCCCGAACCTCTGGCTTCTGTCTTTTTGCCTGGTTAAGTTTGTCTTTCTTTGTCTGGCTTCCTGATTCCTGCCTGACTTTTGACTTTGAGCAAAGACAAGCTTTTATTCACATCTACTTTGAGTAAATAGCACGTTTGAGTTGTGCTTCAAGGTCTAAACCTGTGACTTCACACACAAATATAAATAATTTCCAAATCAGATTTGTAGGTCAGGTATATCATAGGTATAGGTATATCATTCAATGTCACATGTGAAGCAAAAGAAAACAAATTAAAGCAATACTTTCATATACATTTCATTTAATATACTGTGCCCCCCCTTGTCCATCTTATGGGTAATACAAAAATAATCCATCACTTTTATATCTCTCAAAATCAACTGTGACTAAAATAAAAATTGAAAAGAAACCAATGATATAATCCCAACATTGCTTGTTTTTCAAGTCTATTGTATCAGTAATGGACTTTTGCAGCAACCTCTGCAGAGGCAAGCAGTTAAAAATGGTAATTGCCATTATATTTATGTATGAAAGGGATCTGAATTTAAATATTAAAGCTGTTCCATCCATGTTGCAACACATGACAAACGTATAGTACCTAATTTCAATGGGGAGACAACCAAACAAACAAGAAAAAAAAAACACATCAATCATCAATGATGAACTTTTGAGAAAATTGGGTTGCAAAACTTTAAATAATGTAAAAGTAAAGTGCTTTATGTTTAGAGTTTGCTGCAACAAGCATACTGCTTGAATACACTGTGGTTAAAATTAAGTCTTTTGCTTTCACTTTTGTTAAGTGTGATCTGAATGTAGGTTCAAGGCCACAGATGAACTTCACAAATACTTTACATAGTTAGAAAATGAGTGATGTACTTACACATCTTTGGCGGCATCTGCTGGGCCTGAAAACAGATGAAAAGACATCATTTAATTCATTTTCATTCTGAAAAGTACTGTTATGTCACAAACAATTATTTCCACAAGTTTACAATCCATGGTCCATAGAGCACGGTTTTTCAAGGGTCACCATTAAACAGCCTTGGGATGTGAAGCTTTGACAACCATGCATAAAAGACAACGAACACTCACCATTATATAATAAATCACACTTCAACAAATGTATTATCTGACTTATGTAACAGCTCTCCGCTCACTTTTTCACAATATGTCAAAGAAATCAACTACTTTAATGACTAACACTTAGTGCGACTACAGTAACACTCCTTTAGTCACTCAGAGTGACAATAGTAGAGATGTGAAATTCCATGAGAACAACTGGGAGACTTCTTCCTATAGGATAGGATGAAAATCAACCAAATATGAAATTTTGCGTGTTTTTACAGACATATAGCAAATGCTTCATTCAAAAGGCCACAATGTCTATTCAGGCTTGGATGACTGCAAGATGTGCCATTTTTGCCAGGGAACGTACTGAACCTACTTGGACGGGCCAAATGAACCCTTTAGTGACTTTAGATTCACACAGTAAATGTGGGAAGTAAGTCACTACATGTCTACTTTAAGTCTACTTTATTTTTCCACCAGCTCATTTTAGGGTGACATATTTGACTTTTCACTCTACAACATTTATATGATTTCTGTAGCTATGTTGCATATAAAGATGACACACGTTAAGACTGTAAAACACAGTGCGTAGCTACAGTTTAAACAACCCATGAGTGTTACTATGAAGTTTTACTTAGCAAAGTTTCGACCACAAATGGCCTTCTTTAGGTAAAAGATTTACCTGTTTTGGTTTCATGTTATAGGTCATGTAGAATAAAAGAACTGGAGGTGAAATAGTGCAGATATTTGTCATTTCTTAGTGCAGATTAACACATGCAAAGACTTCATGTATCATTGGCCTCATCACTGTGAAGGGCATATCTATCATCAGTCTTCAGAATGGGCACAATTATCTTTTTGTGGATTTTAATGTGAATATCATTTTTATTCATTTTCTGATTAATTTTACTGGCACAAGTACGTCCATCCCTAGATTGACCTTTAAAAACCAAAGAGCACAAAACCTAAACAATGACACACTAACATTGCCGATAAGATTAACTGAATAAAAATGCAGGGGTTTATACTGGACTTAACAATTGGCTTTTTATCCCAACATGAGATCACATAAAGCATACAGAGTAAAATGCCTCAACTATAAATGACACCAGTTGTGCTCGTCTCACTGTTGCTTGACTCTTTCATGGTGTGACAACAGCTCATTTTTTTTTTGCTGTACCATAGGCCTTCCACTGAGCTTTATGTGAACTGAAATGAGATCATACATTAAGTTGGAGGATGATCTATCTTACTGTTTGAATGTACAGTATTGTATTGACAACAGCAGGGCAACAAAAGCCTCAGTTTTGCTCGTCATTCGTTTTCTCATGCCGTTGTATCATTGCAGACATGTGCCTTGAATAGAAAAAGAGTGTGTAATAGTGGACAACAGAGACATACGGTGAATTTCATCCTTGTTAAAAGAATGTAGGGCGCTTTTTTTTTTAACGATTAATGTCTGAGTCTGCTGACATGACACAGGGGTCTATTCAGTAGCCCGACAAAAGCTCATTCATTTCCAAGGGTGCACATCTGGGTGCATAAGACTAGGGATGAGCAATGTGAGTGCGCTGAAGAGGTCGTTTGAGTTTGGCAAGACCAAGGCTTGAAATTGAAACATTCTTGTACGACTTTAAAGCCTCCTGAATCACTGTAGCTGTGGTTATGATGCTATTATCATCTGAAAAGAAAAAACTTAAAGCAAATAGTAACACATTACTTTAACGCACCAAGTCAGCGTTTATAATCAGTACACAAAACACTTTAGAAATGGCTATTATGTAGTGCTGCATAGATATAAGGTAACTTTATATTATTACATGTGTTGTACTACATTCTTTGTGCAAACACCAACCCTTCACAGGAGAAGTTATAGCTGTTGAATAAACACCAATAACTAAATTACAGTATTAAATGTTTATATTCTACTTATAAATGCTAAAATGCTAAAAATGTCGTTGAAAGATAGATTTTTATACACAAAAAACTCAAATGTGTAGTGACACCTTTACACATCCTAGGTTAAAATGACATAAAGCAGGGGCAGGAGGTCCTTCTATCTAAATTCTACCAAAAATAATAGTGTGGGAAACAGTGTGCTTTGACTCTGGTTTTGTGTCAGCTGGCATGGACAAATAAGTGCAGCCACTAGTCCGCATTTATCAAAGTGACAGGATGTCACGCGTCCTTGACATTGTGCTGAACGCCGACCTCTAAGAAGGAGAAGAAAAATGGATACAGCCTGCTGCACAGATATTAACACAGCTGCTGTCCTTCATGAACAAACACATGCAGACACCTACTTAGATGCTATTGTGGACAGTGTAACCTCGAAGTAGATCAAATTCAAAGGGCAAAAGAAAAGAAAAAGAGGAAACACTGGGTCCCGTTTCACAGTAGCTCTGTTAATATGCCTGGCAAGCAGTGATTATGTACCTGCAAGCCCACACACACATTTGCACAAGCAGAAACACACACCATGCTGCTTTAATGGGCAGTGGTGGTGAGGTAATCCTGCAGATACTTCAATCTAATTATTACCTCAATTTGAATGTGGTGCCCAGAGATTTGCTCAGTGTAAATTTAAAACAGGTATCGCATCAGCCTAAATCAACTGACAGAGATGTGTTATTTGAGGACAAGCCACAATAATGCAGGATATCTGAATGAGCGTTAGTACAACCACGCGATACACTGTTTTCTCCATTCAAATGTGTCCTCCAGGCTTTATGAATGAAATCTTGCCATTGATGGAGTATTTCGAAACCACCTGCTTACAGGCACAACCAGCATCAGTCAAGTGGGGAGACAAAGACGAGGGAATGTCAGTAAAACTGTTTCCCTTTCACCCACAAAATCCATGGAAACCAGCGCAAACACACCAACAGGAAGAAGGACACATAAAAAAAAAAAGCACACAGGTGACCTATGGAGGACTCGCTTTTGTACCAATGTAGACACTGACAGTGTAATTACAGTATCAGTGTCATTGTCATTATCAGAGCGGGACATTCCTGAGGCTACTACTCTGGTGTCTTTTACTAGAATATGGGAGACCCTTCATGATCGACCCACCACCCATGGGAATCCACAGCACGAATACACACACATACACACTCTACAGAGCGGGAGCCAGAATGGCGCAAACTGATGAACATGGGGTGGGGGATGTGGGATGTGGGGGGCTTTTTACAGACATTTTGAGACACATATATACATGGTGTTATACAGTTGTCTAATTATTTGTGAATGAAAACACACACACGCGTGCATACACACACACACACATACAGATAATGCGCACAGACACATCTGTAGACACTGAATGCAAGGGTAACCCCGACATACTTCATTTACATTCAAAATACCCTCTCCCCTTGGTGCAGATACATTGACAACTCTTACACTCTCTCACACACTCATCCATTATCACACACACACACACACATACAGATATATGAACAGATGCACACACATATTCCTTAAAAACACTCACCCCCTCCTGAGGTGCTGGTGGCTGAGGAATTGCCACAACCCATTTTGCATCGATGCAGCCACCGTCCAGGCAGAACGGAGACGCTTAAGAGGAAGAAGAAGGCGAAGAGGCAGAAGGATGAGGATAGGAGGGAGGCTAAAGACACATTGGGAGAGGGGTGAGGAAGTGAGGAAGAGGGGGAAAAAGAGGTGAGGTCAATGATATGTCTCCCACTGTAACACAGGGACCTCCTTTGGTCGTGTCCCCTCCTATCCCCTCTCTTCAGTCTGGCTCCTCTCTGCAATGCAATGGAGAGCTGAGAGTGAAGTCAAAGCATGGAGAGAGAGGCTTTTATACACACACATACACTAGGAGAGAGACTGGGAGAGAGAGAGAGAGAGAGAGAGAGAGAGAGAGAGAGAGAGAGAGAGCAAGAGAGAGAGAGAGAAAGATGCTATGCCCTCACATGATTTGCTCTTTTCCTCTACCCTGACATGGTTGCCCGGGAAACCGGGGGAAAGGAGGCGGAGGGTGGGGTGAGACTCAACCAATAAGGAGCTTCCATTTTATATAAAGGTTGGGGAAAAATTAAATGCGTTTAAGAGGCATCAATATATCAGCCTTGTCTGTGTGTGTGTGTGTGTGTGTTTGAGAGAGGGTGTTAGTGTGCATGTGTGTGGTTTTGCAACATCCTGTAAAATCCTCAACTTGTCTTGGTGTGCTGAAACATAGAGGACCTTTTATTCACGCTTTTTCTACGGGTGGGACGCACACACACACACACAAACAGAGACACAGCAAACTTGTTTGAGCTCGTGACAAGCAATGAGAGTGAGAAGATGAAAAAAGCCTTGTAGAGTCTTCATGAAACAACGAGAGTCATGCTTTGGTCACTTTCAAGCCCCTAATAAAGTACGCCTCTTTTCCTCTTCAGTCACGCCACTGCATGCTCTGACAAGACTAAATGGAGTCATTTGAGTCGAGTTTGGACAGCAGGATGCGTTACATTACATTAGCACCCTCAGCCAGCGACAGCTAGATTTAGTCAGTGGTGTTATTTTATGATGTTAGGATGTCTGTCTGGCTGAAATTTCTTTATGAGAGGTTTACACTGACAAGTCTCCAAATGAAAATTAAAGCAGAATTTCTCCTCCCAGTGTTTTTTATTTTTTTAAGCTTGGAGGTCACAAAGCTGTTGTTTGATAGTAAATAAATTGTGCACAGGTACAGGGTGAGAACACTTTGTGTTAAAAAGTTGATCTTCCACAAATGCATGTGCTTAGTAATGTTTGCTCCACCTTGAAGGAAGAGTTTGATGTTTTAGGGGAAAACACTTACAGACTTAGTTTAACCTTTTATAGGGCACTCATTAAAATACTTAGAAATTCAAAATTTCAACCCTAGACCATTACTGGTGGTCATTACTAGACTTTTTTTTACTTTACTTTAATTTTATGGTGAAAATCAGGGTCAGTGAAGTTACCATATATGGTTTCTTGCCGGTCTGTCGTGTATCCTGATTGTCGCTGATTGGCTTGGAGAAATCTCATAGTTCTACTGCCTCATGGTGAGGCAAGGGGCGGGTGTTTTGAACTCCCACTTAAGTTACCAAATATGGTCCCTTGCCCGATAAAGGGTTAAGAGATGGATACCACTCTCATTTCTGTCGATTAAATATAAGGCTACGGCCAGCAGCCAGTTAGCTTAGCTTAGCATAAAGGGAATTTATGTGCCTCTGAAGATTGATACTATGGTGATTTTGGTGTTCCCCTGAATTTTTCTTTGGCACCACTGTGAGGTTTGCATTCGTTTTATTGCACGTCATCAGCACCTGCTTTATAGGTCACATAAGGTGCTACTTTTCTGCAAATGGTAAATGTACAATAATCAACTTCTGAGAACGGGTCAGTTCATGTACCAGTCACAAGCTTTTGCACTATAGCAGCTCTTCTCTACTTTCTCCTGAGAGAGGCTTTCCTTGGTCAGCTGAATCGCTGCTTTGTTAAAGCCAGGTTAGTTCCACTGACATAAAGCATCTATTTTTATAGACCAGACTTAGCCGCACCAGCAAACACAATTAATTACCAAAGTCAGTACTGAAATGCCTCGTCTAATTTAGAGCCACAACTTAACCAATTAACCAACACAAGTCCACTGGGGAGGAAAGAAGGAGCTCCTGCTCGGCCTGCGTGGGAGCTTGATGAGGAGGCACTGCTTGTCACGGCTTGCCTACATTATCAGGACACAACACAATAAGACATCTTCACAAGACCAAATAAGTCAGTTAGACCATTACTGAGACCTAAAATGTCTTGGATCACCTAAAATAACAATTTCACTGTTACATCTTGTGTCTTGTCTTTAAGTGGCATTACCCTGAGATCACAAAGTCTTCTACATAACTACCAGGTATTATCACTGTTGTAAAAAAAAAAATAATTTCTAGAATATTTTTTTTCTATTATAATTATTGTATTTATCTATGTGTGAGAAAATATCCATGTTCATGTTTTCCCTCTAAGTACCCAGTTTCTCCTTATGATAGTTGTTGCTATGAGTCCCCTAATATCATACGTCCTGTTTGGACTCTAAGCTTTTTATGATATCCATATGGAGATTTTGTTGTTGTTGCTATTTTGTATATTCTACTCTTTTATTAAATGTATTGATGTTGTTGGGATGTTGTTTTCTGATGCACTGGTTTGTTTTGTTTTTCCTGATGTGGTTTGTGAATCAGGTGTTTGCTCCTCCCACAGTATTTGGATGTGACTGAGGACACTCCTCCTCATGACAGAGCACACCTGTGTTGTATTGCTTCAATAATGTTTGCTGGGCTGTTGCATCCCTTAATACCCTGAGGGAGACTTCTATGTCGTAACGTCCTTATATTTAAAAACATTTGTTTTTGGATGGTGGCTACAAGTGTGCAACTTCCTCGTCCCACACCTGTATTTTCACTGAGGTCAGCACCTCTCCAGCACCTCTCTCCTCTCTGTTATCATTGCTGCTGTTCTCGAAATGGATCATGTTGCTCTTGAAACAGGTGAAGTTATTATGTTTCAGTTTATTTCACAGTTGTTTTAACTAAAATTCTTTAATAGAAGTTTGCACAGTCAGATCATATAAAAGTTTTTCATTTTAATTCCCAAGACACTTACTGACAGTATTATTTTATGTATTTGAGCACCAAAGTGTTTGCATTACTTATGTATTTATTTTTTAGAGCTCGTCAATTTCTACATCCATAATGTAGATGGAAGCCTGAAAAGATGTTCTCTTTCAAGGAAAATACACCCAGAAACGTACTTAAAACCACTAACCACCATTTTTAATTCCTTTTTGTGGAGATGCCTCGTTCCAAATCTAAAATAACTTTACAGTAATCTCCTGTAAACAGATTTTTTAGATTTTACATCAAACCAATCTATCATTCAATATTTGTATGAATGAATTTAATGAAAAAGTGCCAAGAGGGTCACCTGTTCAGACTGAATTAGATCAATTTAAGTAAAACAAAGTGTCAAATCTGTGTGGATTGGAAATACACACAAATCAAGGCTTAACGGTAAAATCATTACAATATAATCTAAAAAAAAAATTCTGGAGGATGTTTTTTGTAACGCTGGAGTAACCCTGAGTGACCCCGAGAGTGGTGACGGGTATAAATTAGATCAGATTAAATGAAAATAAAAGAAAAGGAAGCATGACATTGGAATGTGTCTGACATTTGGAAAGCACAGCAGCATGGTGGTTATTCATCACTCAAGGAAGGGATTTTTTTTTCCCCTGAATGTGTGCAGCCTCTGCAGGAAGTGTGAAGTAATTAGACGGCACAGTAGCTCCAACAGTAGTCAGCATCAACACATTCACTGTTTGTAATTTGGCAATTATGACCGAGACAAAGCGACACAAAAGCGGGACGATGATTACTTCCAGGACTTGGTAAGGAGATGTGATTTTTTAAAAGGCAAATTTCTCAACTATGTTTTACATTGTATATCCATTTATTTTGCCACATATTTCTATAACTGTGAACTGAAACCCTTTTTTCCATCATTCTACAAACCAATTAGTTGACAGAATAATGTTTAGAATAATTATAAATGATACAATAATTAATTTAATGACATAAAATACTTTTTAAAGGAAAATGAGTTATAGGATGAATAGAACTTTCATTGAAACCAATAACCATCTCCATAATGGGTTCAGCTTTTTTGTGGCAATTATTTTGAAAGAGGTTCCCAAATTATGATCTCTCATTTTTTCCATTACTGTGGAATTCATGAGGTCCATTTTCTGCCTTTTGATTTGTGCTTGGACTCCATTACATTCAAGAGGAAAATATACTTCAATGCATTAAATTGATTTGATTTACATTTCTTATACACAATACAAGATCAGCTTATAGACGCCGTGCATTATACACAAACAGCTCAATTATATATTGAAAAGAATTCATTCATGATAATTTGATCAAATATGATAATGCGAAGGGCTATTCTGCCTCCCTAGTGAGTAATTGCCTTTTTGTACTAGTACTTTAAGTACTTATTTAAGTAACATTTTGAATGCAAAAACTTTACTTGCAAAAGAGTATTTGTACATTGGGGCATTGAAAATACTGATAAAAACAGACTGATGTTGTGCAATCAGTCTTTTTTTATTTTTTTAAGAGTGTCACATTTTTTCCATTTTATGTCGAGAATAAAACTCTGCAGTTCCTCATGTGTCCACAGGGGGTCACTGTTGATACGAAAATGATAAAGCACTACACGTAGCTTACCTCCATTTTAATAGTCAACCACAAACTGCACATCGAAGCTAAAACAAATCTAATCTCCAGAACAAGAAGTAAATCAAATATAAAAACCACCAAACCACACAAATGTCTAGTTTAAAGTAAAATTGCAGCAGTTCTTACTGGTTGCTCTCAACAGCTGTGGATGCCGTCAGACTTGGGCCCGCCTCCAACTCCTACGTGGTCCTCTCGGCCTCTCGCAGAGACTTCTGGGAGACCGAGTCCACGCACTAAATAATTCAAGCTCCCAGACTGTCCTTCTCTTCCACTGCTAACAAGATGCCGGCCGTACATCACAAACTGCTCCTGGAGGACGCCTTACAGGACAGTCCTCAGGTAGGCCTGTGTGGCTTGTCTCACGTTTAAAGCCACAACTGTCACATAAAAAAGACGTTAGGAGCGCTGTTAGCTTACTAGCCCAGAGAATATCCAGCTCCCGCTACAGTCTGTTTCCACTGGTCGATGACAGCTCTCAATTGACACATTGTTATGGGAATATACTCCTCTGGTAGGAGTGGCTGCTCCTTCCTGCTGTAAACAATGCTGTAGCTTATATTGCTAGTCATTATTATCGGGCATGTACGTGTTTCTGTTGTATTTACAAAGCTACCGCTCGTAGCAGGGGCTCCTCAGGTGATATTCTTGTGTGCACCCAGACCAATGCCACAATGGAAGATGTCACGGCCATAGCTCAACCAGAATCACTCTCCTGCAGTCTTTTTTTATTTTTCTAATGTCGTGTGAAGTTTTGAAGTGAAGATTTTGGGGCTAGACCCTCTTCTGGAGCCGAGCTGGGCCTGATTCGCAGGATGTGGGAGGGGTTTCCATTATCGGACGCCAGTGGAATTAGTCAGTAGCTTGCAACAGAGCAGCAGTGGTAGCTGCCTCTAGTGAATACAAGATGTTGTTGGGTGCTTATAGGGCTGAAATGCAGTATGAACGTTGTTCACCAAGGCCTGGGCCTCATGCAAAGATACCAGCGACGGTGAAGTGACACACAGGGTAATCTCAGCTGATAATGCACATGTAACACAGCCTTGTGTGTTCTGCAGTCTGCTGCATCAGTGTTTCCCCAAACAGGACTGACCTCTTTAGTGGTTCTGCTTAAGTGCAACCCATGCTGGAGGGTCGTGTCTGGCTTTTAAAATGCAGTTTCTCCTAACAAGAAATAGGGATTTTGCCTTTCGATGGCAGCACAGCCAAGCTTGACAATATTTCAGATGATTTCTGTTGGGTGTACCTCTCAACCTTTGTGTTGTGAAAGTCACCAGGAATGAACTGTAAACAGACTTTAGCCGATGGGTGTGTTCCTCTCTGCTGTATTTGCCCTGCCTTCCTGCACCTGGAATGGAAATAAACTACACCCAAACAGGAGTTTCTGTGTTTGCATAGGAAGCCTGCAGTAAAATCATGATTCCTTTTAAATTTTTCTTCAAAGCAGCGCTTCACTATGCGTCCACATACTGCAGATACCCTCATTGCTTTCACTTATTGTCTCATGTACTCTTTCCACTTCTAGCAGTGAACTATATACTGTGTGTGTGTGTGTGTGTTTCAAATTGGTTGTTAGTTATGTTACTGTGAGTGTAGTGTTCAGTAAACATTAAACAATATAAAGAACATTTGACAATTATAAAATGCTCAGCTCCACCTGAATTGTCCTGATTTACACACACAGTTAATTATCACTTATGGCTAAAAGAAATGCTTAAACTCATTTGCAGCAAGTTTCAAAACAAAGCTGCAAAGGGGGAATTTTATACTATTAATGGAGTTCATTTAAGTCTCATTTAAGCTTCAGATAAACAAATGTATTAGTGCGCTGAATGAGGATTCTGGATTTTGTTCCCCATCACTTACACTGAAATCGCAGTAAGAGGGGATCACTTATCGACCCGTATAAATAGAAGGAACTAACAAAAACTTTAAATCTTTAAATGTTTATATGGGCAGTTTGGGCACCTGACTGTGTTTTTAAGACGGACTTGAAAAACTGTGAACCTATCCTTTTTAATAATTTTCTCTCCATCGCCTGTACTTACAGTTACCTAGCCAAATGTCTGTTCATCCCTTTGTCACATTTATCAGAAGAGTGTGTGCATGTTTTGTCCCGCAGACTCGCTCCTTGCTCAGTGTGTTTGAGGAAGATGCTGGGATGCTTACAGACTACACCAACCAGCTGCTTCAGTCGATGCAGCGGGTGTTTGGAGCCCAGGTACGGAACAAAACACAAACAGATGCACATATGCAGCCTCTATTCCCTTAGCTGTGTGTGGCGCTTCAAAAGCAATAACATGAGGCAGTTTTTTTTTACACAGGACTCATACTTTTTCCTGCTCGACTGAAGATTATTTTGTGTTCAACATATGCAGTATTGATTTACACTGAAGAGACGGTGGTGCTGGAGTCAACCAAACTATGATATTACACTCATTTTTGTAACCTCTCACATGCAAATAGATGAATGAAACATGATGTACTGAGGGCTCCTCAAGAAACACCTGAGAAACCCTTTTATCCAGTTTAACAACTTAAGTGGTGCTACATTTGGCCTTTGAAACCAATTTTCTATACAATTTACTCAGTAAAAGCGATATGCAGTGAGTTGTGCTGTCAGGTTGTAGAGAGTTTTGACTTTGCTTTTCTTTGTTCTCTATAGAAAATTATGCCTCAATGAGCGACATGCTCAGATGCTTCATCTTTCCCCTAAAAATATACACGACTTATGTAACATGACGTCAAACCTTTTATGAACCAATAATGGTTCACCGGCGGAGATGGCATTTATATGACCCATCGCCTTTGTGCTTTTTCCACAGGAATTTTTCATTGAACCCTGATTCACCTGTTGTCCATTCACTTCCTTTTATTCCTTCAGGGGTTGAAGAGAGAATGACAAATGGAGACGCTACAGGCTAATCCCCAGTAAGCCAGACTGTTAACTTTGCTCTTTCCCTCTGTCTGCCCCCCACAGAGTGAGATGGGCTTGGCCACAGACCAGCTCTCAAAGCAACTTCTGGAATATGAGAAGAAAGTAAGTATGAGGACCATTAAGGGCGTACCGTTGGGGATGGATGGGGGGCGTGTCCCTTTTCAAAATCTTACTTTTGTCCCCATCCCTTTTTATTCTTTTAAGGTTGCATCTTACTGCAGTTTCTCTGAACTTTGTCCTCTGACTGTCCAGCCACCATAGTCCAGATAAGAGAAGAAGTTGATAAAAATGGCTGATACGTTTGTCAGACTTGCTTTCAATTATTATCTCAAAGCAGCCATCTTAACGTCATAGCTAGTGTGGGTGAAATAATTCTGCTAATGACTAAATAATTGCTAATGTGCTACAACTATTGTTTGAATGATAGAATTTTACAAAACGAGTCAAAAAGTCCAACCTTTGCACGAAGCACTGCCACTGTTGTTGAGACACACCCATTAGTATTATCATTTTCATCTGAACTTTCTTCCCATGTGCGATCTTGCGTGTGTCTGCCACACCTCGTCTTCGCATGTGTGTCACATGAAATCTGTGTGCATGAAAAGAGCCATGAAGCAGAAGTGCCTCTCTGTTGGTATTCTATCATGGTCTCATTTTATGTAGGTATGAAGAACAAAAAACAGAATAGCTGCTAGAATCAAAACAGCAGATCTATAAAATTGTTCTGAAAAAGTAAGAGAAGTGGATCAGCTGACCTGGTTGATTTGGATTGCAGAGTGGTAGTAAATCTGCAATGACCTGTATTGGATGCGCCTCTTAGCTCCCCTCATCAAGGCTTAAACCTCAGCATCTCAGCATGGGGTTTATTAGCATCCTTGGCCTTGTTCCATTAAAGTGATGTGCCAGAAACCCTGGCAGAACGGGGTATTTTCTAACTTCTTAGCCCCTAGCATGGACAGGAGCTATACTACATTATGCAGTTTTGTGGTTTAAACTTGCCTCCATCCCTTCTTCCTCTCCTCCTGTTTAGAATTTTGCCCTTGGAAAAGGTGATGAAGAGGTAATCACCACGCTGCAGAACTTCGCCAAAACTGTAGGGGAGGTGAGACCTGCGCTTGCAGTTTTGCTGTTATATGTGTGTATATTTCTGTATGTGTGTGCACTCGCAGCCGAAGAGAGGGATGATGAACCACTGCACAGTCAATAGCTGATTCTTAATCATGTTACAAAGGATATTGCACCTGCGCTCCCCGAGCACAAGGGTGAAAATTACCTCAATGAAAAGACCTGAGCATTATCCTCCCAGCAAGACCGGAACTACACAGACACTAAGAGGGAAACAGTGAAGTGGATTTGATGCCTATCGCACCGGATGGATAGCAGGGAGGCAGCGATGGGTGGTTGGGTAGATGGATGGTTTGGGTTGTGTAGGCTTAGGTATATAGACAAAACAGATGGGCCTTTCATTGTTAGCTATGGGGGGTCCACAAGCCTGCCCACTAAGTACTCAACAGGATTCACGACACTCACATCCAACACACATGCTCAGAGGACACAGGCTGATTGTTTGCTTGACGTGTACCCTTATAATTTACAAAGGAGAACTCTTCTCAAAAAGAATTAGGCCTACTTCTGCTTCCTAATCCTGTGAACTTTAGCACTTTGCTAAATCATTCAGATTTTACTGGGTGTCAGCTTGCTAGATTTTGGAATGTAGCTTGTTGATAAGCAGAGAATTACAGGTGGATTAGCCTGCATGTGCGATATGCGGTCCTATTTCCAATATGAGAGGAAAAAGGAGCTGTTATTCTTCTCTTCACAAAGTGGACTGTTCCTCAATATGGGCTTTTTAGGATGTAGCAGAGGCTTTGTCTGCAGTTACAAACCCATTTCCCTGAAAATGTTACTTTACAGAATGCTGCAGGAGTAACTGGAAGCAAATGTCACTGTACATATTAGGACAAATTGAAATCCCTCAAGATGTTTGCCAAGGGTACATTTCCTGTTGTTACTGTGCATTTCTCTTAGTTTTTTTTTTTTCTTTCATAATTTGTTTTTTGTGTCATCCAGCTGAACTCGCTCCACTCTGAGCTAGCCAATCAGATGGCCGACAGCATGGTCTTCCCCTTGATCCAGTTCAGAGAAAAAGACCTCACAGGTAGGGACTACACACACATACAAAATACCCATTATCATTTTACATGTTTGTTTTTTATTTCAAGTATTTTTGGATATTTATGCCTTTATTTTCCAAGTTACCATGTCCAGACCCCATAACACGACATTATTGTCATATAATTACAGATCATTCATCTGTTCTCTGTGATAGTAACTATGTACCTCAAGCAATAACGCATTTTTAAAAGATATTCTAACAAAACTTACTACATGCTAAATATTTCAGAGATAAGCACACTGAAGGAAATATTTGGCATCGCCACTGATGGTGAGTACAAATGCTAACCTATTTCACAAACCATTACAGCATGCAGTTCTATCTGACCCTCAAGTCCTTCGTCTCCTCTCCTGCAGAGCATGAGGCAGCTATGGTTAAATACAGCCGATTGCCCAAGAAGAAGGAGAACGAGAAGGTAGAGAGATTTCAAAGTGCTTTCTCAGCTTTACTGATGGAGCGTTTCCTCATTGATCACAAGCTGTAAAAAGCCTTGCAGTGCAGTAATGCCCTGGTAATGCAGCTCAAGTGTTTTATAATCATACAAATGGATGGAATTAAATATTCCTCTACTGCCAGGCCGCACTGTTCTAGTAAGGCTGTCGCAGCACCATGAACTATAATGGCTGAAAAGATAAGATTCCTCTGCTATTTGCCTCTGTTGAATGGATCGCAATGTCTTCTTGGACATACAAGATAATGTGACTGTGTTACCTATTTGTATGCGTGTAAGAGTAAGAAAAGTGGTTGCATATGTATGAGTGTGTGTGCAGAGCTTGATAGTGAGTTATGTTGTGTGTGCGTGTGTGTATTTGCATGTTTAACCCTCTCCTGTCTGGACAGCTGAAGTCAGACCTGGTGAAGGAGGTGGCCTACACTAGAAGAAAGCAGCACCAAGCCTCCCTGCAGTATTACTGCGCCCTCAACGCCCTTCAGTATCGCAAGAGAGTAGCTATGCTCGAACCAATGCTAGGCTACACACAGGCACAGGTACTGAGCAGCTGTTTGCAAAAGTGATTTTCCTCATCAGAAGGGATTTGATTCAAATAGGACAGATGTTTGTGTATAATGTGACCAGGCAATATGAACTATGGGGGGGGGGGGGGGGGGGGGCATTTTATCCTTGTTACCAAAGACCTTTGCATGTTAGCATGTGACTAGAGCCGCATTGCGTGGTCGCAAATTAATTGATAATGAAAACAAATTGATAGTTGGAGCACTACATGTGATCAAGTGATTATGTCTGTAAGACATTTCTATTGCATAAAAGTACAACTGTAAGAAATATAAGATGAATTGTTTGTGTGTTATCTCTAATCTCTCAGATCAGCTTCTTCAAGAAAGGCTTTGAGCTGGTGTCAAAGAAGATGGACAACTTTCTGTCTTCTGTGTCCAACATGACACAAAAGTAAGGATTACCTCATTAACATTCATTTTCGTGGGTACAGTACATGTGAAGAATCATAGTTTTGGTAGGGAGAATATAAAGTACTGTGACTATTGTGTATGATCCTAAAGAGAAATTAGTAATGCTCTGCAACACACTCATTCTCCACAAATATTCTGTATGTTTGGTCATCTTTTCAGATAATGCAATGATTTTACACAATAACTTGTATAATAATAATCTTAAGCATCTGTATAGAAAATCCTGTATTTTAATGCTCATGTTGTAGAAAAAAATATATATCTGGAAGTCAGTGTGATGGATTTTGGCTATATCAAAACTTTTTTCACGTCCAGTATTCAGGCCCAGCTGGATGCAGAGGCGGAGGCCATGCGTGTGTCCCAGAGGGAGCTTCTGTCTGTGGAGGACACTGTCTATATGCCAGATAAGGACACTGAGCCTGTCAATCGCACACTCATCCAGAAGGCTGGCTACCTCAACATTAGGAAGTAAGATTAATTATACCCATTACGGCCCTAACTGTTTCCTGTTCACGTAGCGTTCCTTATTCGTCGATATGTTAAGGGGTGTCTTAGGAGAAGAAGCGTGCAGCTTAGCAACAAGCCTTTAATCTTTCTTCATTTAACATATGTGCAAGTTGAATGTTTTTTTTTAGGGAATAAAATCTGTTGCAATAGATGGTAGAATAAGTCTTGAATGTAAATAACCAAACACAACGGAGGAAATATTTTTGCTTCTCCAGCTAAAGCTGCTCAAAAAATGCATGAACACAATAAATAACAAGTCTGTCACAGCAGACGGTGGGTCAGGTAACATGTTGACAGCGTGCGCTGTCAGCTTATTGCATAGTGGATGTATGAGAAGGGAAACTTCTTTAATGGCTTCAGGGGCCAGAACTGTAGCGTAGCCCGCAATGTGATTTAGTGAAATGTCAGAGCTGTCAAACCCTGTCTCCCCCTCATACACATCCAAAGTCTTTGACAAATGTCTGTGACACCAGAGAAAAGGTTTCCACAGACTGCCATTCTGTTTAATGACACACACTGCCAGCAGCCTCAAAAGCTTGTCAAATGGAGCTGAGTCCAGAGAACATTCGCTGTTTCAAATGGTTTCTCAATATTGAGCGTCTGAGTCACCCACAGCAGCATGAGCTACACGTTTCGATATTTATTAATCAAAGGAAAGGATTTGTTTGAAGATTTTTGTGAGTGTTATAGGTGAGTCATACACGTGTTTTGAAACTGAGTGTGTCATAGTGAAATTACGTTTTAGGTTATTTTTTTGAATTTATATGGACATAAAACCTCATTTGTCAAAATAAAGCAGCCCTGCAAGGATACATTAATGTTATTTCAGCATCGGCTGAGTCATTGCAGCTCCTGAACACTGAACATTGTGTTTGTCCTACATTACCACTGCAAAATAAAACTTGGTTTTGTTTATAATTATAATAAGTGCACGAAGGAAAAACAAACCCTGGGGCTGTTGCTTTTGGAAAAATGTATTAGAATTTCAGTTCAGCTCAAAAAACACTCACCTTCCCAATGTTGAAAAATAAAAAAGCTTTAGCAGCTTTGAATGTGACGTCACTTCTAGACAATCGTATGACATGTAAATCAGTGGGGACACAATAGAGGAGGAAACCTTGATTAAAAAAGGACTACCGCTAATGTCGTGATGATGGCAGCAGAGGGTTGCAATGTACAGATGAAAGTAACGAGTTCCTCTTAAAATAGAATGCATCCTTGAGGAAAATTCATTCAGAAAATATTTCAATAAACATCATATGATAACTGATGGAAAACATGAGACAACTTTATTTCAGTTTCAAATCTGGTTAATAAGCATTTTAAATATATTTTTTCCAGTTTTAAGTGGAGAAGGATTGAAAGATCCTTGCACAGCTTTATTTTTGCTGAGCTCATTTGTAAGCTAGGAATTTCCATCACATTCAACCTTATGCCCTTGACATTCTTACTCTTTACGTTGCCCTCGTCTCTCATTAAACTTTCAATAATGTCACTTGTGGCAGCAGAGGCTAGTGTGTTTTTCATAATCTCACCCATTAGTGCTGACCTTTTATCCTCACTCTCTGCTCCTTCTTCCCTTTGCTCCAGTAAAACAGGCCTTGTGACTACAGCATGGGACAGGTTGTACTTCTTCACCCAGGGTGGGAACCTCATGTGCCAGCCACGTGGGGCGGTGGCGGGAGGCATGGTACTGGACCTGGACAACAGCTCCGTCATGGCTGTGGAGTGTGAGGACAGACGCTACTGTTTTCAGATAACATCCCCCTCAGGCAAAACGTATGTAGAATTTTCTGCATATCCGACAGTAACAATAATACACAAACATGTATGAGATTTTTTTATTTCATTTTCTGCATTGTCGTCAATACCTTCAGGTCAATGATTCTCCAAGCTGAGAGCAAACGGGAATATGAAGAAGTAAGTGTGAAAGAGTCCGTTCAAACAGCTGTTTGATCTTCGTTTTGTTTTACATCTTCGTCCCAAAGATTTAAAAGTATCAGTCATAGGACAATGAAGGAGCTGTCGAGACTCATTTGTGTGGTTTTCATATTTGGTTTTGTGCTTGGACACATCTGCCAGGCCTGTCACAGCTGGTATCAGTCAAGTGATTTCAGGCGGCTCGTGTCTGAGCTTAAGGAAGTCCTGACATGGGTCTCTGTGTTTCTTTCTCAGTGGATTTGCACTGTGAACAACATCTCCAGACAGATCTACCTGACTGACAACCCAGAGGTAAAGCACCCTCCCACACAGTTTCATACCCACACGCACACTGCAAGATGGACCAAATATCTGAGAATTAGACTCGTACTTCTAAATCCGAAACAAACATTCCATTGAACTTGGTAGTTATAACCTCATCATCAGGTTATTTAATCAGGTAGTGGGACATGTGTTTGTTGTTCCATCACTCATATTAATCAGTAACACTTAATATGAGGAACTAATTCTGTTTAAGAGGCATAAAATGTGATGATGCGTTCTTACAGTGGTGTCACATAGACGTCCCTCCTTCTGTCTCTCAAGTGTCTCACAGCTGTTGTTGCCTTTCAGTCTCAGAATCTTGCATGTTTGCAGAAGGGCCTCCCCTATGAAAATTTGTTTTTCTCAGATTTTCCAGTATAGCTGTATCTGAAAACACTCTTTTCCCTACATGATCATCACTTGGTGGTTTACCACAGTGTAAGTAATAATTACATATTTCAGATGGTAATCATCGTGGTGTGTTACCACTGGCAGGTGAGGTGTCATGCAACTGCAAATTACATTTGTAAACTCAGGAGCAAAGGCACAGCAGTGTAGGATTTTTATCAAATAGTTCTGTACCATAAACTGTATGTAAAGATGGATGACTTGACTGCTCCCCAAAAATGAAGCCAAAACATCTTGATCGTCCCTTGGTGACTGGCTGCAGAGTAGGTCATAAACCCCGCCGCCTCAATGTTGGTGTGTGGGACATAGGCAAACTACCAAAAAGTCCCAAAGACTGTTTTTGTCATTTTTAGTTATCACACTGATGTATGTTCAATTGTTGTGAACAATTTGGTTGTAATAAGTTATTTGATGCTATAAAGAGGGGATCAACATCACGATGGACAGCCAGGTCTGACCTGGAATTTGACCTGGTTCCAAGTGGCCTCATCAGCGCAAGATGGCAGCAGCTCTATCAGGGATATTTTGGCTTTATTTTTGTACAGTGGGAAGAAGCGGAGACATGTCCTCCATCTCTTCATGGGTGCAAAACTGGATGGACTCGCCCTCATTTCTATACAAACAAATGTCGAGCTGATGATCAGCATTCTGTGTTCAGCGTTCTGCTTTGTCTCACTTCTTCTCTTCATGACCTGTTGAGCTGTTGTATTTTTAAAAAATCCACTAAATGCATTAAAACATCACAGAGTAAAGAGAAAATGTTCTCTTCAATAAATTGCTATTTTGTATTTTCAATTATTTTACAATTTACGATCCAACTTGAATAACTGTGTTCAAGGACAACTTTGTCAAATGTATATATATTTTTTAATATCATGACAGGCCTATGAACACTAATAGGTAAAATGACTTATTTTCCCCCCTTCAATCATTTTCTTTACCTGAAAACTTTTCTTTTTGCTGGAGAAAAGCTACTGGTAGACAGAGCAAAGGTTAGGTTGATATAATGTAGAACTGATGACAGGAAAGAGGTAATCTTAAAACTTGGTGCTGTTTTTAAATGTTTCAGGCGTATTTAAACACTGTTCTGGTTTAATAAATCATTCACCAGCCGATACAGACATGCTACAATGTCCCTGTTTCGTGTTGTTAGGCTGTGGCCATCCGACTGAACCAAACTGCCATCCAGGCAGTCACCCCCATCACCAGCTTTGAGAAGAGACCAGAGGGCTCGCCCAACCCTGACAGGTAAGCCATACTGCCTGTGTAAGGGTTTATATAGAACACTAAATACTGCATCCTCTCCTGGGGTCTATAACTTAATACTTTTACAGTGGCTGCACCATCCTTTTGTTCTTTTCTCAATGTGACATGCTTTTGCATTGTTTTGGTTTCAGCTCTTTCTGTCAGTTTTTATTGTAAAATACTAGTTTTTCTATGTGCCTTTGCAACAGTGCAAACATCATACATAATGACTTAATGGATGGTCTGGAGGAATAAAAGTGGATTTGTGCAGTATGAAGGAAATTGTTGTTTTTTTGTTTTTACAGGGAACTGCACAATATTTTGTTCAATAAGCAGTTATTGATTTTGTAAATCTGGATGAAATTGGATTGAGCTGGTTGTTCACATATGAAACATTTAGATTAGCCAGTTACTTGAAGAAAGCCCAGGAGATGAGGGGAAAAAAAGCTCTTTACTAGGATAAACTGTAGGTATGTAGTACTTTTCAGTTTCAAATGTTATTTAAAAGAATATAGATGTGCTTTATAATGTGGTAATCCTTTTTCTTCTGTGTATATGTGCTACTGGAAGACTGTGTCTTGTAATCCCATGTGGGATGGGCCTGAAATGTCAAGAAACAGAAATATATATGTAAACTGATTTTTAAGTGTCAGTATTGAAAACTATTGTCTGTGTGAGATTATGGGGTGCTGACAGACATAACAGCATCTAAGAGTGGGCAAGGCAGGGGGTAATTATTCCTCTTGTCTGGCTGGCTGTGAGCAGAACGTTCTCATAATAAAATAAAAATGTAAGTGATGAGGACAAAATCCATCTTTTTATGCAAATATGCACACTAAAGTTTTTACTGCAAAAAAAAAAGTATAGATTTTATCCCCTGTCACTTACAAAGGAGTTGTATATGGAAGATCTGTTTATCTTAATACTGATTTGACCATATGACTCAAAAGACAGACTTCAAACAATGTGAACCTGCCCTTTAACCTGAGTTGTGGATGTTTTCGGGTTTACTTGCTGTATTGTTTATGGCTCATTCTGCATTCTGTCTCATTCTTGCAGAGCGAAGCCAGGAGGCATACACGCTGCCGGCAGCGATTCCCAGAAGACGGGGGCTGCTCCGGAACCAGAGGACCTGATAGCCCCCGGGACACCCATTCAGTTTGACATCATGCTTCCGGCATCTGAGTTTCAGGACCAGAACAGGGCAGGGGGGAGGTGAGCAGACAACTGGATCAGGAAGTTTGTGTGGGTGCATGTTTGTGAGAGACAGGAACAAGTTACTGCTGGGTAATTTCCTGAAAGTTGGCCTCATAGTGATCATTATATGATTTCCTGGAAGCTGAATGCTCCTTAATTGCTCAATGCAGGGGTTTAATTTTGTTTTTTTTCGCCTGTGTGTGTGCTCCCTTCCTAACAGGCGCACAAATCCATTTGGAGAAACAGACGATGACTGTTCAACAGAAAGTGACGGTAAATGTCTAAATCCTACTTAATGGTCCATTTTTTACTTTGTCCATCACTATTTGATTTTAGTTTGACTTCACTGTGTACATGTTAGCGTACCTTCAGTTTACTCTCCATTACTGTTACCGTGTTGCTTTTATTCACTGTGGGTGAGTGTTTATGCTGCTGATGTTCGTGCGTGTGGGCGATGTTGTCATGTTTCCCCAGACTCCCTCCTGCAGCAGGTGTTCGCCGTGCGCTTCCTGGGATCAATGGCGGTGCGCTGCGGCAACGGTCAAGAGGTGATCTATGAGGCCATGAGGCAGGTTCTGGCTGCCCGAGCCATCCACAACATCTTCAGGACCACTGAGTCCCACCTCATGGTCACCAGCAGTAGCCTCAGGTAGAAATCAACACGCATTTATGAACTGTTGCGTGAATACACAAAGACAACTGATTGGACCTCAGCATATACAGGTGGTGATGCATTCACACATTTACCAGCAATATAGTTAAAACAATTTTGTATGGTATGGAGAAAAAAATAATATGGTGTGCTGGCATTACTGATTGTAGAAAACACAATCTGTAATATAATAATCTATATTATTCTTATGATCATTCAATAGTTTCGGCATTGTTTGCCACACAGCCTCACAATCTTTCTACTGCCCATTACAAATTTTCCTAATTAAAACTTTAATTAAAATTATTAAAACTTAGATGGCCCGGTTTGGGTTTTGATCACACTGCTATACCGTGTAGTCTTGTTGCAGTGCAGCATGGAAACATCTTACAGCTAAAACTGTCTTTACAGTATTACAGTTCATATAACTTCATCTAGTTTGACTTATAAAATCCAAGATATCTCTAATAACGATTGTGCGGATGTCTCAAGTTGTGTAGGACTTAATCATAAAAAATCATTGACTACAATGTCAAAAGACCTTGGAGCAGGAACCCAGCATAAATGTCTGTGACAAACAATTCTGTCGTCCCACACTGGTTTTTCAACAAAAACATGATGTCGAGCTGTTGCATAACCCATGACTGAATGTCACATTTGTAAGAAGAAGTGTCATAGCTCAAGACTGTGAAAGAGGGACAAGAGCTCCCAAAGAAAAACAGACTAATCTAATGCCAAGGCTGCAGTGTCAGTAGTGGGGAGTAGATGCAGTGTCTTCATATTTTTCTAAAAGTAATTTTTATTTTCACAACAGGTTGATTGACCCTCAGACTCAAGTTACAAGAATAAGTGTAAGTGTGAAAAAAATCAAGATTACTCAAGAAGCATTCTTTCTTTTTTATGTAGAGGTTAAGAAGTTCAGTCATGTTGTTGTATTTTCATATTGCGTTATTGTTATTCAACTGCTGCCACATTTTCAGAAATCTTTATTGTGTCCCTGTCACCTCTTAACACTCCTCATTTCTCAGTTCCAGCTTGGAGAAGTGTGTCAGTTTGCAGCCCACCAAGAGAATGGGAGGCTGATGGGGTTCGTGGTTGAGGGCAGAGACTGGAGCGACGGCGATGAGGAGGGAGAGCCCTCGTTTAGCACCTTTGTGTTTGAGAGCAACACCGAGGGCGAAAAGGTTGACGCACAAAAGACTGACAGTTATTGCACGAGTGGAAACATGTTAACGGATGCACAAATGTATACTGAAGTTTGTTTGTCCTCATTCCCAGATTTGTTACACCATAAGCTTGGCGAAGGACATCACAGAAGCCAAGAAGGTATTGTCATTGTTTGTCTTTGTAAACATACAGTGCCTATTTAAAGTAATAAATCTTAGTTCATATGCCCCCAAACTCACTTTAGAGAACTTTTAAAAGAAAACGTAAGTCATCCTTTCAAACTTGCTTTTACCTTTAAACTTGTGCTATATTTTACCTCACTCACAGTATTGTCATGAACTGATTATTTTGAAGTCTTGCATCTAACCCTTTTGTGCATTTTTCATCTTTTGTGAAGCTTTTGTACAAAACATGTTGATAAACAAAGTTTAGTTACAGTATAAAAGTTTCAGGGTTTATAGTCTCAAATCGCTGAATTACATTTTCGTAGCTGTTTTCAGCAGCTAAATGGCAGAAAAATATTAAAGTGAAAACATCTCTTCAAATTAGAGATTTCATAATGGAGCTGTAGGAACACAACCACTAGAGGGAGTTAATGAACATTTTACATCATCACACCTTGAGGGATTCAGAAAAAAAACAAACAAAAACCTCTTACTTACGCCGGACTATTCTATTTTGTCACCCCCAAGGACCCAGAGGCCTTGGCCCAGCTGATGAAGAACATGCCTCTAACTAATGACGGCAAATTCCTGCTGCTGGAGCCTGAGACGGGCGACACGACCAACGGAGCAGGACAAGAAGACCTGGAGTCTGAGGCCTAACCCCAGTCAGGACCAGAGAAGAAAAAACAACCAAGACCAGGGCCACGGTCCAACTTCTGCCTAGGAGAGAAGGCTGTTCCTGGATGAGGGCGTCATCGTGACCCCCTCGCCCAAACTCTGGTACTATAACACCCATATTAGAGCCTCTAGGCCACTTCCACTCACCCTGTGTTACTAGATCTCCAGTTTTAGTAGGGGGTTGCCAGGACCAAAAAGCACATCTCATGGGCGCTCCATTAGATCTGCTTTTCTGCGGTCAGACTGTAGCATGGGTCTTTGGATTTGGAGATGTTTCCACCACTGTGGCTGGTACTTCCATCGAAAGGGACATTATATAGGTATCGATTTGTGTTTTACTGTTTAATACCCCCATCCATCTAACAGACGGTGGTGAATCATTTGCCTCAGTTATGGTTTACATCTGTTTTTAGGTTTACATAGTGTGGAGTCTGTTTGGAGTTTATTCCTTTGTTGTTTTACATATTAACTTGTATGTAAGGCTGTTATGCAACTACTCTGGCATTTATTTCTTGTTTTATTTGTGTGCAAATGTTACTGCACTTCCGAGGTTAATATCTTTTTAATAACTCTTGATGGCTACAGAATGCACTAATTGAGAAATGTGACAGGTCTTAGATTTTTAGACAATGACAGACAGGTTAAAATCATGTCAATTTCTCTTCTCTGCAGAGCAGTGACTGTTGCATTGCTCATTACTCTGTGTGAGCATATGCGTCTTAAGGCGGTGAACACAATTGGCACAAGTGATAAGCCCTAAACGTTTTTGCTCTTTCTGCACTCCTGCCACTATGAGGTTACACAGACTTGGCATCCTAACTATCCTGTATAAACTAAATTAATGTAATTTCTTACATTATTCTCCACTGCCTGTACAAAACAAGTACAGTATTAAGATGATTTTCATGCAAGGTCCTCATTGAGTAGCCCAAATAGTGTTAAATAAAATTAAAAAGTACGTCAGTGTCTATAAAGCTTATGTATATATGAACTGTTCAAGTGTCCACACGATATTTAATCAGCGTTGGCTGTAGTAGGAGCTTTCAGAGTCAATATGCTTGGACTGATGCAGTGTATGATTAAATAACATTGATCTCTCTCAGTCCCTTCGCAGAAGATTAAAACCTCTATACTGAGCATTGAGTTATAATACTAAAAAAAAAAAAAATCACTGAAATGTTACAGAAAGGCATGTAGGCAGATTACAGTGGGGTATTATAACCTCATTGAAAAGCAGTCTGCTCTTTGCTTTATACAAATGAATGCTAATCAGAACAGAAACTGAGGGGAAAGTGATTGATCCGTGAAATTCTGCCTTCCCTCTGGATCCCAGTGCAGTTTTGTTCCATTTCAGCCCATTTGCGCTGTAACACTAATCTCAATGGACAGTGGAAGCCCATGGTGCACTGTGTGAATGTGACATGTTTCGTATTGTGCAACACAGACGAGGTCAAAACCACTGACTTGACGTTAATCGTAAAAGTTTCGATATGTAGACCAGTGCGGTCGCTTCTCCGCTTGCTTTTTCTGCTCTACATCAGAGGGCTTGGCAGAAAGCACACGTTGAACAAGGATAAATGTGGGGATATTTCATTTTCTGCTTTACTGGTGAAATAATTAGACTGCCCATGACACCTTTCATTATAATGTCAGGAATGGAATTCAATGAATGGTACAAGATTAAGGGAAATGCAATCACTTTCTGGTGCAGTTAGAAGAGAAAGCAATCCATCCATCCACTGTCTATACCGCTTATTCTTAAGGGTCGCGGGGGGGCTGGAGCCAATCCATTGACATTGGCCGAGCAGCGGGGTGCAGCCTGGATTGGTCGCCGGTCAATCACAGGGCTTTTTGGTTTTAGTGTGCTTTTAGACGAGCTGTTCAGACCCTTTATAAAGTCTTTGTGCTGGCTGTAGCCTTATATTTAAAGAGCAAATATTAGTGATGATGATCTTCCAATCTAACTCTCCACCAGAAAGTGAAACATTTTCCAAACTTTTCTTCAGTCACAACAGTTAACCACTTCTATTTCTGTTGCCTGATGTAAATGTGTATCGGCAGGTCTTGTGATACTATTAAAAAAAAAAAAAAAACTCGCACCCCTAATAAAACTATAGCGATGTACACAAATGTGCTTAGAGCCAACAGAAGTCACAAGCTGGTGCCTGTGTTGTTCCTCTGATTGATGGCTCGGTTGGTGAGAAGATTTTCTCCCAACTTTACCATCCTGTCAAGAAACCAAATCCTCTTACTGTATGTGGCCTGCTGCAGCCCATTACACTTATTACAGCTGTGCTGCATAGTCTTGATATATTTGTGCTTTGTAAGTAATGCACCGTCAGGAAAAATATGGGTACTCATGGTGTAGAAAATAAATTCCAGTAATATAGCAAGGACTGCATTTTCTCTCCTCTCCCTGTCTTTTTGTAAATGGCTGAAGTTGACAGAATCCACTACCCATAAGGCTTTCTCCATAGTTTGTCCTAGTTTTCTAAAACCAATGTTAACATGCAATCTTTAATAAATAACTCCTTTTTTTCTTATTCAACTGTTTTTTCTTTACACCAAAAAAGCACCTTAAGATCAATCCAGAGAATAGACCTTTTATTAAACAAAGTATTTTGCTTGTGTATTTACATATAAATGACAATTAAGTTATACACACTTAAAACCTACAAAGCTGGAGGCACACCTGAGTGACATTACAGTATGCATCGGCTTCATCTCAGTTTGGCAGCACACAGTTTTAAGAGAAAACTCATTCATCAAGCACACAGACATGTAGGCCAAAGCCATGCCCTAATATAAAGTACAGGTGGGTTTTTTTTTTTAAATGTATTTTGAGACTTGATTTATTATACGTCTGATTATCTGTCTTCTGACCTATAAACATATTTTGGGGATTCTAAAACCGTTAACACCTACGGTACACATTGGTGTGTCGGATAAGTATCTAATAAATGGTCATTATTACGTCAAGTACTCACACTTGGCTCGTGTACAACATACATGCCAGCTGTGTGCTCAGGAGTCTTTGTAGTAATTGTTGAAGTTGATGCGAAGAAGAAAATCCTCTAGATGAGGCTGGTAGCCTCTGTTCACCAGCTTGGTTACCACTGAGGGAAGAAAAAGAAACGAAGCACTTTGAAAGTTTGTTTTCTAAAAACTGTTCTCTCCACAGCTCAAACACATTTTTCATGTTAACACGCACGTGTACGTAGAAACATTTTTTTTTCCCCCTGCTGTAACCACTCCTCCTGTTCATCCTGCCATTAAGATGCTCCCAATATAAGCAATGCAGGAAAAAATACTCATTCTGCGCAAGAATATTTCATATAGTTCATCTGAAGCTAATATGAGAAGTGGAAACCTAGTTGGTGTAAACATAAAGAGGGAGATGTGCCCTTCAAAGACTGACTATCCGGATGCCTCAGATCACTGGAGGCTCATCATGGTCAGATAAACTTCTAGAGCATACACTACTCACAAAAAGTTAGGGATATTCGGCTTTCAGGTGAAATTTCAGGATGAACCTAAAATGCATTCTAACCTTTCCAGGTGAACTTAATGTGACCTTCTCTAAACCTTTGAATGCACATGTCCAACTGTTCAGTGTTTCAGTACTTTTTGCACAAGTTGCTGTTCTCTAACAAGAAGCTTAACAGCAACATTCACAACAGGTTTGATCCATGAATCCACCAATACATTTCCTGCTTCAGTTAGAATTGGTATTTAAACAGTCCTCCTCATCATGCTGTTCACATTCTGACATCATGAGACCAAGACGACACCTAACTATTGATCAACAGCACCTCAACACTGGAGGCTTCAAACAGGAAGTCCTCAGACGGAGGTGTTCACTGAGCTTAGAGGGTCCCAGAGTGTCATCAGGAGGTTGTAACAGTGATACAGAGACTGGAAGAGTCACAGAAAGGAGAGGAGTGGACGTCCTTTGGCCACATCCCAATTTATTTGTTGTGGTATACCTACCACTGTTGTTAGATTTTCTTTCAATAAATTGTTTAAGATGAAGAAATAACCATTGCATGCTTCTACTTAAATGCCCTACTTTCATGATATAATATCACTGTAGCATTGACTTTTTACATTTTCCATATATTTCACCTGAAAGAATATCCCTAACTTTTTGTGAGTAGTGTATTTAGATGGATGAATTGGATGTATCGGAGCACAAAGAGAGGACTGGGTTGCAGACCCTGGCTTTAACATGTGACTGGATGATTTAATGAATCCCTTACACTTAGAGACATGCTTTAAAAAAAACTCAAGTTGTCAACCCTTAATTAAGTACTGTACCGCTTGAAATTTGAAGACTACATTGTAGCACCTTTTGAAACATTTCACAATATCGTACCAATGTAAGTGAAATGAACTGGATGGGATTATCTAAACTCTTTGTTTTGAAACTTTTCTTCCTCTTCTTCCTATTCTGCTGATTGAATGTCAAGTCGATATTCCACAACACATCCTTTGGCTTTATAGTCGCTGATCTGAGCAACAACTGAATCACCACTTAAAAAACTACTCCATAAAAACATGTTTGAGAATAATGAAAATAAGGGATTGGACCTGCTTTACATTTTGATTACCCTGTTCCCCGAATGTAAACGTGGATGGATGCAAATAAACAGACCAGACAGATTCCCATTAAATTAGATCTCAAACAATATTCTGTCCTTACCTTTGAAAAGGAAGTGAGAGTAATACTTGAAGGTGTTGTACGACTGCTGCATGGCAATGAAGCTGGGGTGCACTGCCTCCCCCTGCTGGCTGTCCCAGGGCTGTGCGATCAGCTGGGCCCGAAACTTGAGGATCAGGCTGAAGATGCTGTGGATGATGTTCATGACGGGCGCCGCCTTCTCCGTCAGCAAACCCCTGTTGGGGGGGGGGGGGGGGGGGGGGGCGAGAGTGGGTGAGTGCAAAGTTAAAGAAATGTGAAGTGACTTTTCAGACAGGATGAAACTATACAGTGTGTAAAGTGTGATACTTACAACCTCTCCTAATGAGCTTAAATCATTCATAGGGTTCAGCAGTTGAACTCAGATCTTGCTGGAATTTTAATGAAGTTGCAACGAGGCGGTTGAATTAATTTTTATAGGAAATTATGGATGCCACTTCAACTCGCTGTGCCTGTACAGCCTGAAGAAATGATTTAACATATTTGTCCTCATGCAGCCGAAAATCCTCATAGTTTAAAATACATTTTTGCTCACTACACTTTGCAGAGAATCATTAACGACACATTGTTTTCAGGGCTGCAACCGACAGTTATCATGATTTATTGACTGAATTCATCAAGATAAATGCCAAATGGTTTACTGCTTGCTCATGTGGGAATTCTTGAATCCTTAATTTTGAATTCCTGAATTGTTGGGTCTCTCTCTCTCTAATTAAAGAGTTTGGTCTAGACCTGCTCTTCATGTAAAGCGTCTTGAGATAACGCTGTTGTGAATTGGCGCTATATAAATAAAGATTGATTGATTGATTACTGTTCCAATCTGAGAATGTCAGCCAAACAAATGCGAGAAACTCAAAGATGTTCACTGTTATAGAAGGAAACCAGCAAATATTCACCTTTGAGGAGCTGGAACCACATAATTTATTTGTATTTTACCTTTAAAAACGACTTAAAATGATGAATCAATTACTTGTTGTAAAGTAACTGTCCAATTAAAACAAAAGACAAGCTAGAGAGCATCTGGACCTGAGCCTGAATGAGCCTAAGGAAAATGGGAGCCAATACAAAAAAAAAAAAAAACATTGAGTGTGGCCTATTTTTAGGGATCAACTGAGCCAACTTTTTCTCTGCCAATACCAACTCCAACACCTCAACCCAGGGTGTGATTTCATTGTAAATACGGTAATGGGTTTGAAAAAACACGAGAAAGCTGTGACATTGACAAATGTTTAGCATTTTTGCTTGAAAAATTACCTAATTCATTCTCAAGATAGCTAGCAATTAATCAACTAACTAATTGACCAACCTGTGGAGCTCTACATTAGATAATTTCTAAGAAAGGTAACATATGTGTCAGCATCACCACTGTTGGATTGTGGTGTCCCCAGAACATTTTTGAACAAAAATAATCTCAAATCAGAACCAGTTTAGAGCATCTGGCTCCTCTGCATGCATCACAACATTCATTCAACAGATTGGTATACACCTTAACTTTGTGAGTTACTGCAAAATGTCCTGACAAACCAAATCACGTTAATGCTTTTTCCCCCTAACATTTTAACAATTAGGGTTATTACATGTAGACCTACAGATCAGTCGTAAAATTCTGATTTAATGCATTTTAATTCAGGCAGCAACACCAACAAATTCACGAGGGGCCAAATTCTAATATAAAAGCATTATACCAAATTAACCTTAAAGAGTGAGGAGAGACGTCCTGGAGAGAGCCGCCTTGTAATTGTGGCACATACATTCAACTGCGTAGCCAGGTGACAAGTGCTCTCTGTACACTTGAATTAATGCATTTTATGCATACGGTGTTTGAGTTTACAAGGTTATCTGTACCTGCTCTCACAAGCACGGGATAAAAGCTGATACCACTGAATACTTGGAACTGTGATCACTCAAAATGCTGAAAAGTTTAAAATGTATTGCATTAAAGAGAAGCCAAGGACATTTGGTCTTTTTCCAAAATATCTTCTTCTAGAATGTAGTAACAGCAAGCATTATATTGCAATACTGTACTATGCACATATGCCACTCCGGCTCTCACCTGAAGATGGCTCTGTTGAGGTAGTCTGCATGTGTGCGGTGGATGGCGTCCAGGTCGCTGGCAGTGGCCAGCTTGGCTGTGAACTCGCTCCAGGACACTTGCAGGATCTGGTTGGCGATGTATCCTTGGATCACCTTGACAAAGTGCTGCATCTCATGTCTGTACAGCTGCAGCTGACGAAACTGCACCGAGCGCCCCGCACCTTTCACCAGCGCTGAGGGAAAACAAAACAAAAGGTGGGAACAAGTCAGGATCAGTGCGGGACGGGTTGAACATAAACATTTGCAACATCTCTTTTTTTTTTTTTCCTGTTAGTCAGCAGCTTCAGCTCACTTTGGCCTCTGGAAGCTCAGAGAACTCAAAGACAGTGATCTATATTTTACTTTTATTACACAGCTTTGTTGAATACTCCAATTGAATTGGTCAATTACAGCATTCTGTGGTCTATTATTTCTGTATATCGGACCGTTGCTATGGACACATTTCTGATAGCGGAAGTAATAAAATCCTTTTAAATCAATACAATCTATTTTATGTCAAATTATTAATTTCTTAAGTATTAAGCCATGTAATAAGCAGGATAAAGTAGAGCCAGTGATGATCATTATTACAAAAGAAAACCCCTCAGGATGGTGATAATGACCGGCTCGACGCACATTATCCCTTGCTTTGAAAAATCATTGCACATGAACTAGTAATGAAAATAACTGATAGTTAAAAGATATATTTAAGTCACAGACAGACCTTGGTTGTATTCTGAGTCTTAAGTGATCATCCACATTTTCACCTGGTAGGCAGTAATATTAATGTAAAAAATCGAATGTTTGCCTCCCCCCAATACTATAATACTTTGTTTTTTCCCCTTCAGTGTACCCATTTATGTAGTCTGTACACAGGCTTTCACTGATCAATACTATCCAACCCACTGAAGCATACTGTTTTACAACAATCCCACTGGTATGAGATACGCTTTGTATTAATAAAACAAAGGAATCGCAGTAATCCCCTCTATGAATATTTTATAAACAGTTGAGGCAGAACAGGCAGAATCTTAACTCTTCCTTCTCAGAGGTGAGGTGGAGTCTGAGCAGGGCCTGAATCAAACGCTCCCACCCTCTCACCTGTTCTCTTGAGGTGGAACCAGACCTCACGGAGGCTCCACACCATATGTTTGAGCTGTAGCAGGAACGAGAACAGACGGTTGTACTTGTTCATGCAGCTGTCCGTGATGATTATGTTCAACGGCCAGTCCACCTGGGAGATGACCCGAAGGAAGAAAGACAGAGACGCCAGGGGATGATGAAGGAAAAAAAAAAAAAAAAAAAAGTGTGTGGAGGTGTGAGAGCGAGTGAGTGTGAAAGAAAGAAAAAGCAAAGTGGAACAGGAGTTGGGGAAAAACAGGTAGAGGTGGAGTGACGGATGAGGCGAGGGGAGAGGAGAGGAGGGGAGGATAAATGTGTGAGTGCAGAGACGTTGATAAAAGAGGTGAGAGGATTGTGAAGGGAAGACAGTGGTGAGAGATGGGGGGTTGGGAGTGGAAGAGGAATGGAAAAAAAACAAAAAAAAAAGATTTATGGGAAGAGAAAGAGCAAAGCAAAATATGCGAAGCAAGAGATAAGGAAAGAGAGGGAGGCAGAGTCAGGAAAGGTGCAAGGTGGAGATTCAGTCGGACAGGAAACAGTCGAGAGGGAGATAGGAGTGTGAAGAACAAAGACCAAGAGCAGAGGACAGAATGTCCAGCATTAGTCACCGTGCATTACTGCATGTCGTCCAAAAGCTCCAACTCCAATCAATCTGACTATTTAAATTCGCGATAAGCTGATTTTCCAAACCCAGAGCAGTTTGTCGAAACATGACAGGTTGTCATATTCAAGCTGCCACTCATGCTGACACCAGCACACACACTCTGTTACTCACCTTGTAGCGCAGCTCCAGACAGTTGAGAGAATCGGGAGCGTGTGGGTGGAAGGTCTCTGGGAGGAAGCGCAGGGCGAACGTGAAGTTGCCAGCTAAGGGGGTGTCCCCGTGTAAGCTGTACTGCAGGGACTTACTGAGGATGGAGTTCAACACCAAGGGGGTCAGCAGCTCACCGGGAGTCTGGCCGCTGCCCAGCTGGGTGGAGGAGACATCGATTAGATGGATACACAAAGGTCATACGTGGATGACTATCCATGACTCTACACCTGTTGTTTCAGATGTGCCATTAAGGCCTGTGCTATCAAGGTTTTCATTCCAAACAAACACTACGGGAAGCTGATTACAGTGATTGGCTGGCTTTCCGGTTGAAGGTGTGCTAATCAGTGAAATCAGCTGGCGCGGTGTTTGGCTGGAACAAAAACCTTCTGTCTCATGGGCCTCAAGAGACAGATGTACATGAATGTTTCTGCAGCACAGCACCGAGGTGTTAGCGAAGGCTGTGCTTGTTATTTCGTGCCAGGAAGCTTGAGCTTGACAAGAAGTAGACTAGAAATCAGGCTGTGACGCATCATGTGCTGCATACAGGCACAAGAGAAACATCAGCAACTGGGATTAATGCTTTAGAATAACAAATGTATCAAATGGAATGAATGTTAAAAGGATGCAACAATTATGTAGCTGACAAACCTGCAACTTTACTGCGTTGGTTCACTCTCACCGTTTCATAGTGGGTTTTGTTCTGCCACAACAAACAGCTGGTTTTAGAGCAAAAGCTCTAAAAACCCTCTGTACACCTACCAGCCCAGCACCCAACAGCAGATAGGCACAGTTAGCAACTAGCTGGTGAATGAAATGGAGCATTTAGCAGCTACAGAACCAAATATTTCCCTCAAGAGTTGATAGAGATTAAAAACAGTTAAAAAAAGAAAAAAAAGAGTGAAGACTGGGCATACATTCATCAGGTGGATAGAAACACGACTTCAAATTATAATGTTGTTCCATAACTGCTGGATGTGTAAACAACAAACTCTTAATAAGACCCCCATGTTATCTTCAAAGGTGATTTTATGTCAATGTTGTGTTCACAACTTAAAATCAGATACTGCAGGTTTAAGCAAAATTGACGCTTTAAGCATTATTGATGTGTAATCCTGGAGTCTGCCATCTGGGGTTTTTGTGTCCATGTTACAAAAGTTGGTCCAATATTCACTCTTCTTTAAGCTCCAACTTCTCCACAGTCTCCTGAGGAATAGCTGGCTCTTTAGCTGCTAAATGCTCCCCTCTATTCACAAGCTAGTCATTAACTTTGTCTGTCTGTTGAGCAGGTAGCGTGCAGTCAGTTTTTACAGCTTCTCTTTTTTTTTTTCTTTCTGGGTGAAACAGCTGCCTGCTGTTGCTGAAAATGATGCTGCTGAGAGCGTGGGGAGTGAACCAAAACAGTAAAGTTGCAGGCTGTAAACCAAAACAATGAGTTTAAAGGCGGTGAAAAGCTCCATTAGGCTGTCGGGTGATAATCCTTTGTGGGTTTGTCAAGACTAGCAACCCCCTTTTTGCATTAATTAATTAATTAATTAATTAATTGTCATTTAATCCTTTGATAGAAAAATACTGATAAGAGCTGCTTTTAGTATGCTGCTTCTTACATTTTACAACAGCGCTTTTTGGGGAAGCTGTGTGTGGTACAGATGCAATATACCCAGGCTCTTGTTTCATATTTTCTCCTGCAAAATGCAATATAATATCCATCATGCGAGACTCATGCAACTTCTTCTAGAGAACTGCCATTCAACTGTGGCGCATACGTTTCTAAATAATGGCCAACTCAGTGTACTGTACAGGTTTCCCTGGCTAAAAACAGATAACACCTAATGCATGCAGTGCTAATTAATCAAAGAGGCGGTTAAATATGCATATTGCATTCAAAGTGAGGACAATACATTTGGTCTTGTTCCAAGTTCTTGTCTTCTCCTAGAATGTGATAAGCTGAAGGAAAACACCACATATCTCCCCGCTTTGAATGTGCATAGAGGTGACAGTAAGACTTCTTAAAGAGTTTCACCTTTTCAAAGAGCAGATCGCCGAGGGACTGCGCGAACTCGCCATCCTCCATCAGCAGAAAGTGGCGCAGTGCCTCAAAGTGTCTTTCCACCCCCAATTCCACAAAGAAATAGTCCACCACTGCCTTGTTCACCAAAGACACACTGGGGATGGAAGGTGGAGGAGAGAATGACCAAGATAAGGAGAGAAAAGTTTTGACACAGGAATCAGGACTGAAAATGATGCTGACTTGTCGATTTGATTCAGGGTGAGAGGCTGATAGACATCAGCTCTTTTTTTCCCCCCACTTTTTGGACATCTTCCTCTCTCTTATTACCTTAAATTATTCCCAAGCAATCCATATTTATATAACAGAAGGATTTCAGGTATGTTCTCTTTAACTGAAAAGTCAGCAGGGACAAGATAAAAATAGAGTCAAAACTCTCTGGCGAATTCCACTGTCATCTGATCATGGGACAAAAATGCGTTAAAAATTTAGAGCCATGAATTCCACTGCTAAATATACTGCACCCCCTTTGTGTGCAGAAAGGGATGACAAAGTCATTTCATTACACACAAAGGTTAAATTGCACAGTGTGCAAAAACATTGTAGGTGGAGACTGACTGACTTGTCTGGAGCTCTGATGGAATTTCAAACAGAAAAAGGATCCTACAAAGATGGAAGGTAATAAGAATTTAAATTATTCCTCCAGTGCAGAATGTGCACTCAACTACAGTTTATGAGGCCTGAAGTAGCTGAAAAGTGACGAGCCTGCGTTTTTCTTCAACATAGCATTTGGCTTTATAGGTCAAGTAATTCTTTCTCAGACACTCAAAAGTCACACTTGTAAACAGTACTGTAACTTGTGCTTTGAATCCCTCTCTAACACAGAACAGACCCTGTCCTCCTGCAGTTTTCTTTCAGTCAGACACTCACTGTGTGATGAGCGGGGTGGTGACAGAGTGTTTTATCAGCACTGGCAGGGAAACCATCTCGCTGAGTTGGACAGCAGTGGTGTCTGTGGCTCTGCGAAGTGTGGGGTCCATGGGGAGGCCCCAGGGGCCCCGAGTTACCTGCTTCAGCAGCTGACACTCGGGAGATGAGGCTGTGTGAGAGGGAGATGACAAGCGTGTTGCTAAATAAATATCACTCTCACAACTGCAGTAAACCATTTTCTTCTAAATAGTGCAGAGAAAAAAAAAAAAAACATATTTAGAGGCAAATGAAAAAGAAACAGGAGTCACATAATTATCCAAGTAATGTTTTTGCCAGATTGGATGGAGTTGAAACATTTAGTCAGTCAACAGAAAATTAATCATCAAATATTTTGATCTTGTTTTGATATCATCATTATTTGATTCGAAAAATTTAAGTCATTTTTTTGAGTAAGAATGCCATAAGCCACCTTTCCACGTTTCTCAGTGTTCTATGATATTAAACTGAATATCTTTGGGTTTTTGGCTGACCGTGGGATAAAATGGGGCATTTAAATAGACAAGCTTAGGTTTTTTACAATATTTTACAATGTTGTGAAGTAGATGATTAACCAGCTCATTGAGAAAATAATCACCTGATTCATTGCTATGACCATAATCCCTAAATTTGGCTTCCTTTGAAATGAATCAAAACCTTCCTGACACAATCTGTAAAAACATAAAAGCCTCACAATGAGCAGTATTTACAGCAGGATGATTTCATTAAATAGCATGATATTGTAGGTTGTTTCAGTTATTTTGTCCATCCTTTATTTTTTAACGCTGGGGAGCGTTAACATATGGTTAACACTCCCACATAATTGAAGCTCTTGACTTTGATCAGTAGTGTGGAAGATGGATTCAGCTGAGTAGTTTCTGATTGATTCCATGGAGACCCTGGAAGCTGGCATAAATAATACTACCATGACCAAACTACACACGCTGAGTGAAAAAGACAAGATATTCAGTCATAATGCTACCACCCAAACATAAACCAGGCTTAATGCCCTTATGAAATAGCACTGCTTTTTATGCAACCTCTGTGCTTGCTGATGGAGTACATATTTAACAGCCTCTGGAGATGCATCACTCCTGAACATGTTTTAATTTACATTAACTAAGCTCTGCCGCTGTAAGGTGTATAATTTTCATTTCTCTGCAATTTGACATGATGTTTTGCTGCATTTCAAAAGATGTTTCATTTCTCATTAAGTTATTTCAGAGACATCAGGGAGTAAACAGACCGCACACACTCATACTGAACGACTCGCCTTTGAACATGTAGATGTGCTCATATTCTTCAATTAAAAAAAATTAGGAGTCTACTATCAGAGGATCGGGGGAGTTCATTTAATTTTTTACTAGATTGTGCTGCAGGCTACAGCTCTTTTTGTTGATAAAAGAATGGGTCAGGGACCCTGCATGTTTAATCTCATCTAATTCATGTCCACAAGCGACGGTCGCTGTTTTAGCTGAATTATTGTATTTAATCCTTTACACATTTTTGTTTTCACTTTTGTTAAATTATGACAGATAAAACAGAAGCAAGAACATCGATTTTAAGTGATTCTAATTACTCTAATTATAGACTCTGAATGAATTATTTCATTCTAATAAATTTCTGAGTCACATAATTTGCTTCTGACTGGAATACGGTACCTGTTTCATTTTGCTGTGAAAATGGCAAGTTTTCAATATTGCTGAGGCTTCTGCTGATGGGATTAAGGGTAACCAACAACCTTGTACAAAATGTGTACTTTATGAAACTGCTCAGCTTTTGCAAGACCTTAGTTTAGTTTTCAAATGTTTTCTGTTATTCAACATAACTCCATGTCCTCTCCTTCAGACTTAAAAATGTGGAGCTCCTCAAGGTTCTGTTTTGGGTCCCTTTCTTTTTTTTATTCAGATGCTCTATTTTGGGTAGTGTTTGTAGTTACATTGTCTCTTTTTTCATTGCTATGCTAATGATAGCTAGGTATATGGTCTTGTAGGAGCCTGTGAATAAATTAACTTTTTTCTCAGCAGAATAGTCTGGCTGACATCAATTAAAATTCTGAATGTCAAGTACAAACCGCTCACCTCTATTTTTGTCAACTGAGTGTACTACACTCAACACAGTTGCCAGTTCATTGGGTACACCTAAATAAAACTACTGCAGTCTAATACAAGTCCTGCAACAAATCCTACCTTCATGTGGATTCATAATGTTCAGTTTTTGTTGAAACTGTGGTGTTGATTCAACTTTATGGTCATTTTAGATTTCTAATTTCTAATTCTAATTTCAACAGAGTAGACATTATTGTGTCTAGAATTGTGGTCTGAACTGCCAAAATGCCCCACTGCATGCACAAACATTTTCATGTCTTGAACATTACATTTCCCACATTAATCATGGCCAAAGATCAATGGTTCCTTTGACGCAGTAATGTTTTCAACTAACCCATGAGGTTGTAGCAGTCTTCATAGTGTTCCACCTCGTACTGAGCAGACAAAGCCAAGAGGTATTCCTGCTCTGACCTTTCTCCTGGTGACAAACCAAAACCAGCTGCCCAGGACCGCCAGCTCTCAGGCAGCTGCTCACCAGGGCTGTCCGACTTAGAACCTGAAGTGAGATGTAAACAATTACTTACATATAGATAGAAAACATTTTTTGCTAGGCACAATTCGTAAGGTTTTCGGACTTTATTTGACACTAATTCAACAATTTAACAGTTGAGTCACTCTAGTTCACTAGAGTGAAGATGGGGTAAAAAAGGGTATTATATTGAAACCTAAGGCATGTCCATCCATTGTCTATGCTGCTTATCCTTAGGGGTCACAGCTAAGAAATAATTGATTTAATTTATGTGTAAATTAAGTATTTATGAGGAGTAAAAGCACCCCCTCATCTTGTCCTCTTTATTTCTCCTTGTTGACATGATCATTGCCTCCATGTTTTTCTGTTCTCTTAATGTAGATAACATTTGCATCAAAGATCACAACATCACGTTAAATGTGTATCACTTAATCTTATTCATTACCTTGACCATCCTCAGTGTTCTGTTGAATTCCACTGTCTTTGCCCTTCACCACACACCCAGCTCCAAGTGAAGAATCTGATGAGTGGCCATAGATGCTGCCTGGCAGTGCAGAGGCCTGTGGCTCTGTCCCCAACACCACACAACCCACCCCCAGCGTTGAATCAGATGAGTGACCGTAGGTGCTGCCTGGTAGTGGAGATGGAAGTGGTTCTGCTTTGGATACAACGCATCCTATACCTAAATTTGAGTCTGAAGAATGACCATGGGCACTGCCAGGTAGAGGAGAACGTTTGGGTTTGTCTCCTGAAACTACACATCCAATACCCAACTTCGAGTCTGAGGAGTGTCCATAGGAACTTCCAGGTAGAGCGGACAAGGGGGGTTCAGTTCCAGATACCACACAGCCTGGTTGAAGGATGCAGTCTGAGGCATGCCCATGTTTACTCCAGCGAATTGTCTCTTCAGGTATGTTTGACACAAACTCGCCCACTTTTATATTAGCATCAGAAGAGTGACCATGGATGCTGGGAGCAGGAAGTGTTGCAACAACATCTGAGATGTTTTCTCCAACTTTAATGTGGGCATCTGAACTGTGACCATGAACACTAGGGGAGGGCAGGGGAGCAACTACATCAGAAACATGCTCACCGACTTTAATGTGGGCATCTGAGGCATGACCGTGGACATTTGGAGTAGGAAGAGGAGCGACAAATTCTGAAACATTTTCCCCAATTTTAATGTGAGAATGAGAAGAGTGACCGTGAACACTGGGGGAGGGTAGAGTAGCATCAACTTCCGAAATATGTTCTCCAATCTTGATATGTGAATCTGAGGCGTGACCGTGGACGTTAGAGGATGGAAGAGGAGCAGTTACCTCTGATACGAACTGCCCAACCTTTATGTGGACCTCAGAGGAACGTCCACGGGTGCTATGTGATGGCAGCGCAGCAACAGCGTTTAGGTGTGCACTGGAGATGTGAGTGTTTGGCAAAGTAATTTTCTCATCCGTTTTATCTTGAGCAACTTGAGTGCTTGGGTCATGTGATTCCATCTCACCATGGTCAGAAAGATTTGTCACCACTTTGTGATGATCATTAAACTTGCCACCTTGGTCTGGTGCAGTGGAAGGGGCTGTATCAACCAGATCTTCTTTTGTAGTCTCAACAGATTTACCCTCATCTTCATTTGCCTCTTCTTTAGAAGTCTCCATTTCGGCTTTGTCTTCTATCACAGATGCAACTCTTGTCTGCTTGCTATCTGCCATTGAGCCACTCCTGTGTACTGGCTGCACTGAGGCATGAGAGGGATGTCCATAAATACTTGTCTCAGATGTATTTTGGGGCTCTACTGGAGTGTATTGGCCCAGAGGAAAGCTTGAATTGGAGGCTTTGCCAAAGGGGTTGGCTTTGGGGAGACTCTCCTGGACTTGAGACATGTTCGCTCCTATGGGGATATGAGAGAAAGATGGGTGGTTTTGGATCAAGTCAGGCTGGACTGCAGGTCCCCAGCGGGGCCTGTGTTGAGCTAAGGCTTGGCCAGTGATTCCCTCAAGTGGACTAAAGGGGGCACTGAAGTCATAGTCTACTAGCTGTGCTGTGGCACACACTTCAGGTAGGTCAGAGCCAATGTCCTGCAGGGCTATGTCCACCTGCTGACTGTCAGGATTTGGTGATTTAGGGAGAAAATCATTGATGTCAATGTCCTCAGAGATGAGGGCAGGGTCTACTGTGAGGGGGTTGACGTTGGGTGCAACTGGGCCTGGTGGTGGTGATACAGCATCTGATTCTTGAGTCTTTGCTGGCTGCTTTTCAGACAGATCCTGAGTGGGAGATTCCTGTTAAGAGAAGATACTATTGAGGAAGTACACAGCACACACTTTTGGACAGCAAAATTATGTGAAAAGAAATGTTAAACCAGCGTGTTGTCATACCACTGGTGCTTGTGGTGCAGTCTGTTGTGCTGGGGGAACAGATGGCATTACTTCCATAGGAGGTCTCTCATGGCCTAAAGGATATTTCTCTAGCATTCCCTGGAAAGAAGTCATAAGAGCTTTAGTTAAAATTACTTCCCTTACCTTAAATGATAACAATCACTTTCATTTCCTTGTCCTTTGTGTGTTTTCTGTGTTAATTTATTGTGGACCTGAATCTGCTGCCTGTCATGCATGAAGAACTGTGCCCGGGCATCGTCAAGTCTCATTCGCTGCACCCGCCACATGGCCCGTCTCTCTCTGCAAGCTGCTTCCTCTGACAGACGGCTGTACTGAGCAATCAGCTCCTTCCTACAATGTAACACAAGTTACAAATTGTAGTAATAATGTAGCTGCGGGTTTTATCAAGAGCAACTTGTAGTAAATTCACATATAGGAAAGGGCTAATGGCATATAGAGCTAGGGCTGTGACCAAAACCATGTTACCACAATGTGGGGCTGAAGCATTACTGGTGTATGGTTAACAGCCAAACCTTGGGGATACACTGCTTTTTCACTTCCTCAAGAAGAAAATCCAAACCGTCACAGCCCTATGTAAAGCTGGCACTAATGATTATTTTCATTATCTATTCATCTGCATATTATTTTCTTGATTAATCAATTAATCATTTAGACTAAAGAACATCAATATCCCAGTGAGGTCAGTGGGGATGTCTTCAAATGTCTTGTTTTGTTCCACCAACAGTCAAGAATCAAAAGATATTCAAATTACAATCGGATAAGAAAACTAAGGACAACAGCAAATACTGAAATTCAACCAGCTGGAACCAGGGAATTTGTGATTTAAAAAATAATTCAAAACAATCAATTATCAAAACAGTGGCTAATTAATGATGAATGAACCAATCGCTGCAGCTCTAATGGTGAGATAGGACACATGGCTGTAAATAATCAATTACGCAACCTGTAATTTGTGGGGCCGTTAGCTTCATACTAATACTCAACTTAGGTAAGGAAGCAATATATCAATAATCTTCCTAAACACAGACCGGCTGATGTAATTCTTGCACCGATGTTCTACAACATACATAAATAATACGCCTTATTTGAATCCTGAATAATTTAAATTTAAAATGTCAGTGCAAATCATTGAGCAATCAGTGTTCCTTCTTTTCTATGACGATAAACTCAAGCTTTCATGTATATGTGCTTATGAGGGGCTCTGATAAGTGTATTGACAGGCGCATGTAATATGCTTTCAGGCTCTGTGATGACTCTGAATTCAATTTTAAGCAATTTTCTTAACCAGTTGGCAGGCACTTTGAGCATATATAATGAACTACAGGCCTATTAAATACAAAATCCATGTGTTTCCTTGATGAAAGCCTTATTTTCACAACTGATATGGAAAATTTTCAAAGCCCATCTCCAATAATTAAAGTATTTAAATCTTGAAATATACTGCAGTGCAGGAATGGTAGAGGAAGCCACTGTGAAGTGATTGGGTGAAAAGCTTCAGTTTTGGCAAACTGTGATCTCTAACACCTCGTTGAAATAAATAACTTTTAGCCATCTTTTGGAGAACCACTTATGCCGTGCTCTGATCACATTTTCTCATGCTGCGACATCGTGCAGTTACCCCAACAAGTCCAGCTGCTGAAATATCCCACACAGATGGCATTGACGTCCCCTCATGTTTGCACATACTTAACTATTTCTAGATCAAATAAAGTCTTAACAGTGATTAATCAATCATCAATAAAACATTAACATTTCTAGTAGCGGCTGTAAAAACAGTCAGACCTGGCTCTCTGCTCAAGTTGCTCCTCCAGGGCTTGTAGTCTCCTCTCTCTGTCCCTCACCTCTCTGGCAAAGCTGAAGTCATCCTCTTCCTGCTTCTTCTTGGCTGCATTTCGCCACTGGTGTCAAACACACACACACACACACACACACATATCATTGCTCTCAGCTTCTAAAATGAGTATCAAAGGCTTTGGGTGAATCTTATGAACTTGTTTCTGCTACCTCAAAGTGGGCAAAAAGTTGTTAGTTGTTGCAGGTTTACCATTTGATTAGTATCGAAATATAAGGAATAATAGAGAGTAAAAAACGATGGTGTGTCAGACCAAAACTCTAACATGCTCACCATCTTACTTTCTCACACATTTCTCATGCAAATATATGCATGCATACGCGAACACACTTTTAAATCTCTGTTACTCTTATTCACACAGCAATATATTTCCGTCTCTCTCTCACACACACGTATTACTACCTCTTGCTCCTGCTCCAGGTGCTGTTTCAGCTCCTCAAAACGTTCCCTCTTCTTGGCCTCCTCAGCCAGACGTTGTGACACCTGGCGCCCTACAGGAGTCGAGAGATAACAGTGGGCTGCTTACCCCCCCTCCACAAAGAAAAGTACTAATATCTCGGCCTCTCTCGCATGCACACACAGACACACACGCCGAACAACATCACCATCTGCCTGACACGCACACAAATATGCCGATGCCAAGACATGCATAGAGCATCAGGCCAGCACCACCCCTCCCAAACATTGCCACCCATCTTTTGAAGTAATAAATGATGTGAGGAGTTTGCTAAACTGCGTAAGAGATGATTAGATTTCACAGCCCATAATACTGGAAGCTTTACAAAGCATTCCTCACTGCTATAGCCCCTGTGCTTCTCTGCCGCTCTCCTGAGAGGAATGAATTGAGCTGAAAGAAACTCTCGTAGTTAAGAGTCAAGTGTGGATTGTATTCAGAGCAGACCCATTTGCAAAATGTGTACTCGGGAGAACAGGAGTGCGCTTATACATCAACCCCAATATGAAATTATACTTGGAGTATGTGTGTGTTTGTATGTGTTTAAGTGTAACACTAACCGCGAATGCTCTCCAGGGTTTTGGCTGCTGACTCTCTGACCTGATTGATCAGCTCCTGGCGTGCCTCCTCTGCTCGCTGGGCCTAACAATAGACAGACAAGAAATCATCATTAACAAAGATCCATCTGCCTGCCCTGTGCCTCACCTCTCTTCCTTACCACACTTCTGCCAGTCAGCACACACGATATAGGCCATACAAACCAGGCTGTAACACTAAATCAAGAGGCGTGCAAGCCCCAGACTTCAGCTGCATCATTTTAATGACTTGGTACAGAAATTCGCAGCACTTGGGGGGGCGATTTCACCATCATGGATCATGTAAAAAAAATCCACTCTTTGTCTTGAGGGACAGCAGTGCCTGCGTAATGACTTTTCTTGCTGCAGGTTTGCCCCCCTCCCCCCTCCCGATGTTTAGGCTTCCTTTGATTTTTAAAAATCAATTAAAGTCAGCTAGAAGAGACACAAATGTGTCTTTATTAAGGTAATGCACCATGTTGACAGCCATATCTACTAACATTCACTGTATATGAATCTGTCTTCATGTTAATTTTACCAAAGCTCTTTTGAAATATAACTGAGGAGGAGCATTATTAACAACAGCTCAGACTTAAAAGGAGTACATGGGGAAAAAAAACCCTCACAGATAAGAGGCTATTGCATGGGAACAATATACAGTGAACGTGTCTCAGTACTTGCTCCTCCCGGCTGATGGCATTGTGCTTAGCAACCCTCTCCATGCGTCCGCGGTACACAGCACAGTCCCTCTCAATCTCCTCCACCTCCTGGAGAGAGAACGTGACAGCAATGCGAGGCACTGGCAGCTCAGACCAGCAGATGTAGTGCTGTGGACAAACAGTTAACAGGCAGTTAGTACCCTAAAGAAGGCTCAATCTTTTATATCACAATTCCTAAAGTTCTCACATATTAAACGAGTTTTTTCCCGAAACATACGCCTTCACATCAAATCAACACTAGCCATTAGTTAGCATATTGGCAATGATACTTTCACTTGTGCATTTTTTTAAATCCATGATTTCACCTGTGGTCATTGCCATCCTACACTTGTCCAGACCCAAACAAAGCTCAGTGGAAATTAGCATACACAGAAACACTGTAGTTACAGAATGCCAATTAGTCAGGAGCATGGGCCCTGTGCTTCAGGTCAGGCAGGTCGAGTCGTAAAAAACATTATGTGCTGGTGAATCAGCAGGTGAGTTACAGAGAAGTGAGAAAATGAGATACAATTACATACATAAAAACTACACCTCATTGAAGCTTTCCATTTGTCTGGCATGCTGAGTTTAATGTCATTATGTCAAGTGAGGTGAGTGAGGGGTCCATTTATGTAGAAAGAAAACTCTTAAGATTCAGGTTTTATACAGGTGACTCACAGGCTGTAGTGCTGAGAGTCAAAAGGCACCTCGTGATGATACACAAACAATTAGCCGATTAAATGTACAGGCAACTATTTTGATAGTGCCAAAAATGCCAAACAAAATGCTTCTCAGCTTTTAGATCTCTCACATTATACTGTTGGAAAAATGAATATATTGTGGTAAACTGACTATCTTTAGGTTTTGGACTGTTGGTCAGACAAAACAAAAAGCAATTTGGAGGCATCATCTTGGATGCAATTGAATCATCGTTTCGCGCCTACATACATCAACAAAAATCAGTATCTAAAATGACAATATTTGTTTTTTTCTTTTCTTTTTACAAAGTCTGCAGTGGCAATGGGCTGAACAGTTTTGAGTCCGAATGTCTATGAAAACACATTTGCCTCATTTGCCAATTTGCACAATAGTGACACAACAATAGTGATGTATGTGTATTGATGACGTTTTGCAAGAGCTTCTGTCCCCATATGTTGAAGAATCGATTACTTGTCCCATCCCCTTTGGGAAGTATGGATTTCCAAATAGGGACAATCATTGTTGTGGCAGGTAGATAACTGTGTAGTGCATGTGGATTTTGTGGATGTCAGAATTGCATCTTTAAGCCAATATTGTACATTTAATGGATGTTAACAGCAGCAATCAAATGTTATAAGGTAATCTTAGGGGTTAACATTATATATGTATATTTTATTCATTGCAAACAACTGTCACTTTCTACTGAATAAATTAAGAAATGTATCTGTATCTTTACACAATATTCAGCTGCACAAAATTTCCTGTCTGCATATATGAATGTGTTAAATGTCTAAAAACAAACCTGTGGACAGCAGATTTTGAGGAGGTTGATAGTCTTTCCGCAGACGTACACGTCATTGGCGATGTGTCTAAGGAAGATGGGCACACAATCCTCCACATCCTTTGAGATCAGAGTGTAGCCTTGGACCCAGAAGTGTTTGTCTGCAGAAATCCAAAGATGACTATTACATGCGGTTCTAAAATTCAGACCAAGTAGTTTTGCGTGTCCATTTATGCCTCTGATAACAGTACAACACACTCACAATTGGAGGTACACAAAAAGACAGTGGTGGAGCAATACTCAGCCTGCACTTGGCCTAAAACTTTTCCTTATTAGTATGACTTACGGGGCATGGCAAAACTCTGCCCGCCTGAATTAACACTTGGAAATTGTTAGCGCTTAGCTCAGTGATCCTAAGCAAAAAGCATAAGAGAACATGAATGCACTGAGCTTCCAGGGCTCTTTACAGAAAGCCTGCGGCTTGCCAAGAAAGCTTAGTCGCTGATTGCTTCCCTGGCCGACGGACTTCGAGGAGAACAATGACATTTGTGTGTCCTCCAAAAAGCAGGAGCGAGAAGTGCAGAGGTTCACTGCAGGAGTTGATGAGGTGTAGCCGATGAGCAAATGAACCTCTTAGCCAGACAAAGCCGAGGTGATAGTCTGACCTTGAATGGGGTGTTGCATGACATACAATATTTGGACAGGCTGTAATGATTATTATAAAACTATATTTATGGAGTGCTGTCAAAATGAAGCAGTTACAGTGTGTACTTGCTTGGGCAACAGGATTTCATCAAGATTATTCTTTACTTTTAAAGAATTCCCTTGCAGGTCTGCAACTATGGATTTTTATTATTGATTAATCTGCCAATTAGTGTCTAGATGAATTGTTTTGTCTATAAAATGTCAGAAAATTGTGAAAAACGCCTGTTATATTTTGCCAGAGCCCAAGGTGACATTTTCAAACGACATTTTCAAATATATTATTTTGTCCACCCAGCAGTCCAGAGATACTCACAGTACTATCATATATGACAAAGGAAAGTAACAAATCCTCACATTGAAAAGCTGGGGGGAAAGTTGGGCATTTTTACTTTTAAAAATTACCCAAATGATTCATTGATTGTCATAACAGTTTCTCATTGCTCATAATTTTCTACTATTCTGTGATTCTACTCTTCTACCCTATTACGTTCATATCTTGAATCCTTTATTTCTGAACAACCGAAAATACTATATCTAAAAAGTTACTTGTTTTAAAACTTTACTCAATTACTTGATGAAAAGAAAATTCATTGGCAACTACTCATTTTTCAAACTAAACTGACAAGAATTTGATGTGTGCAGGCTCATAATTTGCTGCTTTTCTTGGTCTTGCATTATAATAAATGTCATTTTGCACATGTAAATGTAGTTTTTGGGGTTTTGGACTTCTTGGCTGGATAAAACAAGACATCTGATGATATCATCTTTTACCCTTGATATTGTGATGGCCATTTTTTTTCCCTGTTTTTTCTTTTTCAAATAATTAATATGTAAAATGAGAAAGTAACTAACAGTTTAACTGATAACTAAAAATATCCAGCCCTATTTGTAGCATTCACAGTAAAATCTGGACTTGAGTTATACCAAATGACTGTGTCTTTATATCAACCATTAAATATTAACATCTATAAAATGTTCAGTCAGCCAGTTCCTGTAGTCGATCCTGTATTTATCTGCCCTGCGGGGATCATCTTCTCCTGTCTAAACTCTACTCCTCTGCTCTCCACAAAGAGCCAAGTCATTAGTTGGCCTAAAAAAAATAATTCACTTAGTCCAGATTTGTCAAGAGCAATTACAAGAGAAGAGATGTAAGAAAAAAAGAAAAAAAAAAAAATCAGAAAGTGTTTTGTTTCAGTCAGCATGATGTACGAACTGAAAAGAAAAAAGAAACACTATCTATTTGTGCTTGTCCCTGTGGCTTACTGAGCGGAGATGGCTCTGATCCCCACAGCTGTGGTAGCAGTGGTATCTGTTTCCCACTGATTATCATCCAATAACTTCATGACATCCTTTTTAGAAACAAGGACAAATCCAACTAGGCAATAAAAGGCTGTTATGAAACCTATTTTTTTCTGCTTGACAATCTGTCTGGCAGGCTTTTCATTTTCCGAACCTGCTGAAGCCAAAGTGTTTATGCAATGACGTGCGTGTGTGTGTGTGTGTCATCTCACCTCTGAAGCTAAGATACTCCTCATTGACCTGGATCATGAATTCTCCATAAACATCTCGAAATACGCCGCTATACACCCAGTCAGACACGAACCTAAGTGAAGCACAATGAAATCAGTCAGGCACAGTCCTGATTATCCCTACAAAAAAAAAATAATAGAGCAGGTTCTGCATGTCAATAAGATCCTTGTGGTTATATCATTTTGTTTTGAATGCATCTACATGAGGAGTGCAGTGACTGACCGTGTATAAGGTTCGCAGCTGCTCTTCAGCAGCGACAGCAGCACTGGATAGTTCTCGTTGCTGCAGTTATTCTGTGCTTCATTGTACAGGTAGGAGAGCAGTTTAACACCCTGAGGAGAGCCACACATGGCAATGAGCTGACATACCATCTGATAGGCTAAACGCAGCCGTGATGGATGACATATTGCAGTTTGCAGATAAAAGAGGACTCACCACAGGGAAGGTAGCCTGGCTTGCACCCAAAGGCCCGTCTACGCAGCACAGCTCTGACAGGTACCTTAGATTAAAAGAAACCAGAGGTGTTTTTGATCTGATGATATTTGCATCAAGGTCCCCTCTGTCATGACATGACTGTACCAACAACAGGGTGAGGCTGACGTTCAGAAATGTCAAATTTACACTACACACCAGCATAAAAAAAAAGCCAGGTTCGACCTCACCTTAGTTGGCGGCCCACTTTGCGGAAGAGGAAGCCAATCATCAAGAGGGTGAGGGCGGGTGGAGTGCTAAGAACACATGCCCTGTAGTAGTGCAGATACTTTCGCAGACCACCTGTAAAAGCCTTGGAGAGAAACACATTTTTTTAATCTAATTATCTTTGCTGATGTAAAACCAGTGAAATGCTAACCTGACCTTGTTTATGAATGTGCTGTTTTTATGTAGATATTTGTTCATTTGTGTTTGCCAACTGACTTCTATCAAATTGCCCTTGAGGGATGAATAAAGTATTTTCAAATGAACTGTGATGAAGCGATGACCACAACAATGGTAATGACAGCTGTGCCTCGCAGAGCACGGGTGGAGAAAGATTAAGTAAAATGTGCAGCCTCAACAGCATTAATGATGATTATACAAACATACCTGAAAGACTAGGCCCTTTTTGTCAGCACTCTGCAGAGAAAAGCGACTAAGCCTCAAGTAGTAGGTGCCGTACTGGGCCAGTTCCCCCAAGAGACGAGACACGCTTTCTGGAGAGGCTCCTGACACGCAGACGCCAGGTCTGACGTCAAACTGAACGCTCTGGGAGGAGGATTACATATTTACAGAGGGTGAGGAAAATACAATGACTTCCTGTACAGTCTAATAACATCCAATAAAACTGCCCTGCAGCAAAGACCGTCTTTGTAAAGCTTACAATATTGAATTTTTGTTGAGGCTGCCAGAGAGTCACCTCCATGGTGATTTCTGAAGGCATGGTTTGTGACTTTATTAAACTAGACTGCAATCCATAATCAGCTGTTTGTTGCATTGTCCTTCCCGTGGCTGCTTTATGAGAACAGGATACCAAGTTCCTAGACAGGAACCTTTTGGGGTTACAAAAATAACCCAGACAATACTCTGCAGTCTAGCACAACACTACCACAAACCACAGCCTCAAAGATTACCTTTGAGTTTAATAAACACCTCTCCGGCAGTCACAAGGAAACTTTTAACATGATAAGCTTTGCAGAAGTTGCGAAGTTGCAGAAGAAGCCTTTTGTATTAGATTACATTAAATTGTGCGGCTGTTGATGATTTTGTGTCCACTTCTTAGACGAGCTGGCATGTTAATGATAAACGTCTGCTAGGGTGAGAGGACATAAAGAGCTAAGGGAGTAAACAAGAGAATATGCATTCAATTTATGCTGTAAATAACTATAATCTTCTGAAAACATAAAAACTTAAACAATTAAGTGACATAAGAGCCCTCTTGAGGTTTTGTTAAAATACTTTCAATTAATGTATCTTGTCAGGTGACTGACTTAAGTATGTGCTTGGCACTGCTGTTCTTTTGTCTCTTTTTGCCGTAAGTTGTTTTTATATATCACACGTGCACAAATTGTGTATTGATTCTGCTCTCTGATTCTCCTGTCTGTGTTTTTTCATAATTGTATGCTGTCACAGTGCTTTTATCACTTCATTCAATGTTTGCACTTGAACACAATCTAACACCTAAAAACAACAAATCAAAATGCATTTTATTGAAACTGACAAATAAAAATAGTGGAATGTACCTGGTTGAGAGGAAAAGTCGTGGATGCCACGCCGATCAAGACGTTGAGTAGGTCAGTCACAAGTTGTGTCTGAGAGTCCACAGGAAATGGGAGGAGAGGAGAGGGTGTACTAGTGCTGACCACCCTCATCTCTCCCTCCCATAGACGGTAGAGTTGGTCAAAGGCCTCCCTGCCTCCCTCTGTTAAATAGAGTGACTCCCTTTTCCCCGGTGGGCTAGTAGGAAAACGTGAATGAAATTTGGTGTTATGTTCCAGATAGAGTGAAATTGAAAACCCAGGTAGCTATAAGCAGAGCTCTCTAATACATTGTTGACTTTGTAGGTTAAACTCTATAACTTTTTAAATGCTTTGCTTTATTTGCCTTAGTTTTGTTTCACTGCATATCATATCAACTTGTTGTGTTAGTTGTGCTTTTCTCTATTTTTGGATGGTTGAATATTAAAAGTTAAATATTTAGGGGTTTTGGACTGTTGGTCTGACAGAAGACATCACCTTAGACTTTTGGCATTTATGCTGGGTACTTTTCACCATTTTCCAGCATTGTACAGATTAATTGATTCATCAGTTATAAAAAAAATAATATCAAATAATAATTTGTAATAATAATAATTGACTGCTTAATTAATACCGAAAATTATTGGTAGTTGCAGCCACTGCCCCAACCACAGCGCAACTGATACGTCACTTACCAGCCAACAGACTCCCAGCAGCGGCGTCTTCCAGGCTCAAACGTGCGGAGTGCCTCCCATATGTCAATGTCTGGAATGGGGCTGGGCTCTGACTGAGAGTCTGGAGTCAGGTTGGAAGCTGACTGAAAGCCCTCATCCTCAGACTGATCTAAACTGGAAGGGATCTGCACAGACAGCAATTAATCCTGATGATGCCATTGCAAAACACCGGGCTTTAAACCAAAATCAAACACTCTCACACTGCAAATATGAATAATTGGCGTGTTATAATGAATTAGGACTGACATTGCCATATGACAAAGCAAATCCAAATAGTAGTCTCATACCCGTATAGGCAGCCCAGTTACATCAATATTACTGGGAACAGGAGGTAGGTCCAGTCTTATGTCTATGTCTGAGGTTCGAGTGTGCTGCAGTGCTCCAAACAGTGTCAGCCTGGTCTCCCTCTCAAACCTTTCTTCCACTTCCAAGTTAGTCCTCAAAGCCAGCAGCCCTGTGCCCGGAGGGGCATCCATCAGCCCCTGAGTTCCACACAAGCTCTCCAAAGTCCCCCATTCCTCCCCACAAATTAGACCCCATGCCCGAGCCTCTAGCCTCTGCAGCTCCTCGCTCTGGTAGCCCCACGGTCGAGGCCTTCGCAGCACAGGCCTCTCTCGTCTCATGTAGTCCCTGCTGAAAGAGGTGGGAGGTGGAGGTGCCGAACCAGCTAGGTGCACCAGGAGCTCAAGAACTGCATCTACTTCCTTCAGGCCAGAGGATGCTCCCTGAGGCAGCCTCCCTAACTGCTCCTCCAACCTCTCTGCTTCCTCTCTGCACCCTGCCACCCGCAGGTCAAAGCATATCATCAGGACTTTGTTCCTGGGAGGTGTATTGGCTGTGGCACTCGGTCGTGAGGCAGACCCTTTGGTGCTGTCTTGAAATAGCTTAGACAGCAGGGCACCATAGGCCCGCTTCTTGAGAGCTCGGCGGACACCTTCTCTTGAGACTCCTCCCAGGGCACGACGCTTCCATGACACCCCGGACAGGCTGGAGTCACACAGGGCACCCAGCAGCCCGGTGATGCTGCTGCTGTTGCAGCTGGACTTCACGCGGTTGTTACATGGGTACATGGTGGCACTGTAGCTTTAGCCTGTATGAGTGAATCAAAATGGGGTTAAATAGCTTTATTTTGAGAATTAGAACTGGGATTCACTGGAAATGTTTGTCTAGATTTTAGGCAGTATCAGAAACTACACATGCTCACAGTCCAACCACAACTGCACCAAATATTGCACCACATAGCCAGCTAACGGTGACTAGCCAAGCCAACATTTAGCTTTGTTAGCGACTGCTCTTGATCAGACTGCAGAATGACCTAACCAGCCCAAATCCAGTCCAAAACTGTTGGAAATTATTTACCCTCTTGAGATGGTGTGTTTTCCGTTGATTCCGACAGTTTCAGTCTTGCATCCACCCCAAGTGACACCTTCCCGTGCATGCTAACGTTTGTTATTAGCAAGCAAACCCGGAACAACTGCCTGTCTTGCTTAGCTTATTTGCCAAGCATGCGTAACCCAGCGAGTGGGTCGACTACACACCTCCCAAATACCTTTATTGTTCAGTGATTTCTTGTTCCAGAATATTTTTATAAGCTAAAATGCTATGATGTTGTGGTAGTTAGCCAACTGCTAGCTAGCCTCATTCATCTTTCATCCTCTACCGCGGGGGTACTGCATTAGAATCTGCCCCTTTGAATATGATTGGACAATAGAAAGCTCGTCCTCCAATGATTGGCTAACGGTGTTATAGAGTCGACGCTGATTGGTCAGCTCTGTTTGTCAATCAGAAGAAGGCACAACTGTCATTTGCCAACCGCGCTTTGTTGCATTCAGGTGACACGGGAAAATTGTACATTACTGTTTCCTAACTTCCTCCTCTTGTGCCACATTTTACGGACACCTTTGACAAGACATTGTAGCCTGCATGTATTTAAAGATGAGATATTATGTAGTATGTCAATTTAACGTGTGATGAAGCTCTTCGTTTGTTAGTGTTAGTGTGCAACTGAGACCTAACTTAAGGAAAACTGTGAATCCCATCTAACAAAATATGAATACAACCTGCTTCTTTAATACAGTGTCCACATTGCATAATGGATGTTGAAAATGAGTTTGGAATTGGAAACACAGTTCTCCTTAAAAATGGCATTACTTGCAAACACTAATTTCTTTCTAAGGTTTCAAACCATTGGGTACATTCCAGCATTGTGAACTTGTAATTGTTTCCTTTAATGTGGACCCAATGTTGGCCTACAGTGGCCTATATGTTCATGGGTCTGTCAATGTTTACACCATACACGTTTATTTTTGTTCACAAGTCTCTACATTAAAGAGCTTAATCTCAGTAATTCTACCTATTTAACCCTTGTATGGTGTTCAGGTTTGTGGGACCCGATTTAATCCGTTTTCATGTTCTTTATCAAAAGAGAAATTATACGATTAATCATTCTTTCAAACTCAGACTCATCAATATGAGCCAAGGTCAATGAGTCTGAGTTAGAAAAAATAATGAATCTTTTTTCTCTTGATAAAAAAATGAAAATGGGTCCCACAGACCCAAACAACATACAAGGGTTAAATCAATGATTGAATAATTAATTAAACTAAAGAAACTGGTGGCTGTGTTTTGTATATTTTTGTTCTTGTTTTTGTTTTCTTTTTTGCATACTAAAGATGTGGCCAAAGTGCACAGATATACAGTATTGTCCTCCAAAGCACTACAGTTACCACACATGGACAGTATTTTAAATCATTTTATGATCTGGAGTTCTGTAGCTTGTGGCTGGTAACTGAACCTCTCAGGGAACAGTTTTCTTTAGATAAGTCGGCCTGCTCTCCTCCCAGCCCATTAAACTCAGCTGTTAAGAGAGAGACCACAGCTGATTACACTGCCTGCAAGTCAGGGTCATTCTGGTTTAAAGACTTCAACCTACTCTAAAATCCTGTAGAAAGTCTGTTAAAATGCAAACTACCCTGACACGATATTTTAATTTGCTCTTGGGTTATCGCTGAGTTTAGCAAGCCCTAGAATTAGTTATTAGGTGTTAAATTATTCATCAGAACAACTGTTTAAAATGACACCACACAATCATTGTTTTTATTTTCACCAACTTCTCCTCCTCCTCCTCCCCTAAGGCAGAGGAAATCAAAGCCAAATCTCATTAGAAGGTTTGAAACATGTGGAAGTGAAACGCAACCTGCTGGTAAACACAACCATTTCCTGCTGAAGGAGAGGCTGGCTGCTGTGTGCAAAGCATCCCAGGCAGGAGAACAGAAGCCAGCAACATGCAGATTTTAACCCAATTTCTTGTAAGAAACCCTGCAAAGAGGCTGACTCAGTGTCATTGATTTCCAGACATCGAAGGACATGGTTATTTGGAAATGTTATCACAAGTGCAGTGCACTGCAAATAACATTGACTCCCAAAATGATGTAAGCTGCAAGTCTTAATAGAAATATAAAGTACAGTATTTCCTTTGATTTTCCACCAGTGATTAAGGATAGTGTACAAGATGCAGTGCTTGCAATAATCAAATGTAATCACTCCTGCTTTGGCAGCAGCCCTTGAAGTTGCTCTATCTGTTGCTGCATCAATGATCTGCTCATTTAGAAGATGGCCTGCGCAGGCCTCTGGTCTGTCTTTGATATCCCACCCCCTACGTCTGGGTTTGTTAAGCAGTCAGATGAGGCAATTTTGCCTTTCATCTTTCTTTTTTCCAATTTCATTCTTAGCTGTCAGTACTTAATTAATGTTTTCGCAGCAATTTTGCAACCTTCATTGCCGATGACAGATATGCTGTGCAGCTATTTACACTATCAACTTGTTTCATGAAGCCAGACCTTGGCTCCTGGTCTGTATTCTGAGCGGTGGGACAGGAACCTGATGTGACATTTGGAGAGAAGCATCAGCTGTCATAGAGCACGCTGCACAGGAAGACTGATGCAATCAAGAAAGTTGTTTGTGATCATAATATGTGCTTATATCTAAAGAAAACTGCCATGCTCAAGCACTTGGCCTTGTCACTCATAAACGAATTGACTGGTTATAAGAAGTGTTCATTGTCATAAATCAACCTATAACTCCTGCTTGTGTGTAAGCGCTTTGGTGAATCTAAGAGTTATGTAATGAGCTGTATAAATACTTAGGGCTTACATAAAAAATTCAGTTCGCTTTAACGAGAAATTGTCTACCTGTGGCAAAGTGTTACTCTATCACCCAAGGTGGTTGTAACTCATGCAATATGCATGGAAGGTGAGTGTTCAATTGAAGCAAATCAATATTCTAAAAGTGAAAGAAACACAGAAGATGTGAAGGGCATATATGTCTCTGAGTTTATTCACGGAGGAGTGAATGATGAAATCTGTGGGTAACTGCTCCGTCCACACAGAACTTTGTAAAATTAAGGTTCATCCAGTACAACCAGATCAGGTACGAGATTGAGAATCTTCTGAGCTGCCTTGGATGGAGAGGAAAATGTTGGCTTCCAGTAATGGTCCTATACTGAAAATGAAGTATCCCAGTTTCTTTTATCATTACAGCACATTCACAAGTTTCAAAATGGAAAAAAGTCTCGACAACTGCACAAACTGTTTTTTTTCTCTTTTGTTTTTTTTTGTCCCAGGACTCAATGCATAGGATTATACAGTTAGAATACAGTATTTCAACATGTTTTACAAAGATTTATAGGGTATAGGAAACGAGAAATAAAAATAATAACTGCACAGCAGTAAGAAAGGTCATTTGTCGAGTATAGATAGTCATTTATCGTACACACTGTAGAATAGCTTAGAAACACAGGGCAAAAAAAATGAACACCGTTGGAACAATTTCGCGCTATATTCAATCTACATAGGGTTACCGGTTTGAATTCAGACTAATTTAGGAATGCCAGACATTTTCATAGGAAACCCAAATTACATTGGCCAATGTTTTACATTTATTCATTTTGGCCTTTTGCCTTAGCCACCAAAGTCCTACAAAGCACACGCCACAGACACCCAAAGGAAATGCACACATCAAAACTGCAACCATAAAAGAAATCATACTGAAATGTCTTCAGCCTATTGGCACGCAAAATGGCTGCTGCAGGGCATCTAGCATTTTAGACAGCACACAGAATATCACAAGTCCAAATACATTGCTGTGTCTATAGCACTATCGTCATCATAATCACCTAGGTTACCAATAGAATAATTTAGAAACAATATATATGCATCATCCTATTCAATAAGGCACATTTTTGGTTAAAGAAAGGCTCTGAAAGAAGCTTCTTGCATCAACTCTGTCAGTGAGAGAGGAGTCAGCAGTAAACAACAGCGGAGACAAGGATGGAGTCTGCAGTCGGCATGCAATTAAGATCAAAAGCCTCCCCTGCTGATTCCATTATACAGAGTGCCACTCTGCACTGCACTGAGTGGGCAGTGCCAAGTGCTGTTGGTCGTGATGCCAGGGTGCCATGCTGAGACGGCAGGCAGACAGGCAGGCTTGAGGTCTGTGCAAACCTCTCCCTAGCCAAGGCAGGAATCGTTAACATTCTGGGGTCTCTGAAGCTCGTTATGCTCCGTCAACTACACGCACCCATGATCAGATACAGGGAATACAATTAAATCATCTGTCAACAGCAAAACCTCTAATTTCTGGATGGAACTTAGTGGTGTTTAATGGCCCAAGAAATATCAAACCCTCATTCCTACCCTGTTGACACCTCGGCTCTGACATTGACATATCAATATTTCAATTACTATAACAATTATGTACATGATTGAATCTGACCTCACCAACATCATACAAAGGCTAAAACCACTGTAATTTGTTCAAAACATACCATTTAAGTACCAACTGCATTCTCTGGCAGGTAAGTAACATCAGCAATAGGCTATTTCATAGCTTTAGAGGCAGAATGCTTGATGATTTTTTGGAACATTATAAGGGTAATACTTAAAAAAAATGGCACTAAAAATCATGACCACTAACAAATGCATCAATCAATTTGAAAATGTCTCTAACATATTGCTGAATTGCTACTGTATGTGAATACATTTAGTAAGCTAATGTGAGCTAATTCTGACATTATTGCAGGGCTAATATGAGTGACATGGCTCCATGACAGAATAAAGCTGCTTCTTGCTGACACTTGAAAGTCATTTCATAGCAAATAAAAAATATTTGGAAATATCAGTCAGTAACTGAAATGTCTTTAAAAAAGTTTTGAAATGTCCTTCTCTGTGCTTTAGTTGAAGTGGAATGTATCATGGCACTGTACAATAAAGGGAGACAGACTGTGCTATTATCGACTTCCACAGCACAAATCGCAATCCAGCTTGAAGCAAATCTGAGTCAAAAGCAACAAATGTAACTCAAACATCTCTACTGGTGACCTGTCATTCATATGAGCCTGTACATTGCTAGATTAACCAGTGTCCTTGTGAGGACCCTTTGGTCTCTGTCAAAAAAGCTCAGTGAAAGCGCAGGCTCCAGTGTGTCACTGGGTATGGGGATTAAAATGACAGAAAGCAGGCGTCCCTTCGCCCTCACGCCTGACAGTAGGCATCCTGTGTGTGCACACACATTCCCGTACATTCACACACACTCAAGTTTAGCATCGCACTCTCTTGTTCATATGTTGTACTTCACACAGACATCTACGCACACACAGGCTAATAAAAACACTATCCGCACCACAAGGTGATCCATTTAAAAAGATAATTTTTTTTCCTTATAAAGCTTTCCGCATAAAGACTGCACGATAAAAAAAATATATAATACAATTCTTAAAACCTTTTCTACACAGAAAGAAATTGAACATCTGATTATCTCCTGTGCCAGTGCTCCACAGAGGGGCTTAATTCTCAGAGAGAGGTCTACCGCACTGCATTGTGGGAGCAATATTCAGTGAAGCATGAGTGAGCGCGCAGACCTTTAATGTCTGGCAAGTGAGCTTTAAGGCGTACCTATGACAGTGTAACCCATCATTTTCTTCCCCTATTTGCTCTCTATCTGCATTTCCTTAGTCCCTGTTGCTCCACAGTACAGAAAATTGTCCCAGAGCCAAGTAGTACAATACACACACCCATATGAGTCCCTTCTCACCTTTCCTTATTTCCATGTTTTATTCTCTAAAAGGAGAAATAAGCCCCTGTAGTCACTGGCGGTATCCTACCATTCCTCTCCTTCCCTCCCTTCCCTTCCCTTCCCTTCCCTCCCTCCCTCCACTCGGTGGGTTAGAGATCAGTCACTTTGTTTTCCAGGGCGGCTGCTATCTGCTGGAGCCGCAGGGTCAGCTGTTTAGTCTGGGCAGCTGGGTCCTCGTCTAGGGATGCGATGATCTAAAAGAGGGATGGAAGGTGCGAAGGGCAGAATGAGGGAGAATGAGGGAGAAGTCCGAAATAATAATCAAAGAGAAGGAAGAGGGAGAATTATGCAGAGGAGGGCAAAGGAGGAATGTCGGAAAAGTGACGAAACAAGGACAGGGGAGACGGATCGAGAATGAGCACAGGACAAAGAGGAGGAAAAAGGGTGGAGAGTGGGAGGAGAGGATGGTGTTATTTGACATCAACGGTCACGTCATATAAGCTGTTATTGTTTGTGAGCCCCACTTAGGGGAGACTGACAGCCCCATTTGTTTATCCAACTTGTTCATTAGGTTTTGTTTATCCCCTTTTCATGACCTCAAGTGGCAATGCACAATGGACGCTTAAAAATCAATTCCCAGAGCAATTTTCCAATTCACATCCCACAGAAATGCTTTCAATTAAAATTTCATACAGTCACTCTTCTGGCATATCAAGAGTGAAGAGAGAAAAAAGGAAAAGCAATAATATAGTGGGCAGTAGTGCATTCAGTGGAATAGCCTCCTTTGGGTGCGATAGGAAAGAGTAGGGCCTCTTACCCCGTCATAGTATTTGCTGGCGTACTGGTAAAGCTGATGGAGAGCCACTTGTGTGTTCAGTTTGTCCGTGTGAGACTGGAGAACAGACAATTTCAAGGTTAAAGAGAAAATGTAACTAAACCATAAAAACAGCAATCAACAATGCATCTTTTCGGGGTTAAAAGAAAAAAAGAAAAATTCAACTTGTAGAGGCAATAATAAGAAAAGGAACCTTTGCAGAGAGGCATATTATTTTATTGAAGTTATAATCCATAAGATTTTCATGGTGGCGGAGAAAGTGAAACACCGTCCGACGCACAAGGGATGTTGCAGGTAGTACTCAAACAAAATGACCATTCACTTTAGTTTCCATCCAAATTTAGCACAACAATTAACCAAATTTCAAAAAATACTATTAAAACTACTAAATTCCAGTCTTCAGTGGAGCAGAGGCTTCAGCAGACATTGAAGTCTCATGCTTCATGTACATCACGATGTATTCGCCAAATCTGTTTTCATTGCACTTTTGTCAACTTTTCCACCTCGGCCAAGTGTAAAAAGTTTTCTTGCAATATTTTAGGTTGTTTTCTGAAATTCCGGCATTTCCGCATGCAAATTGAAAATCTGCATAAAAGCAGGTGGCTGCAAAAGCACTTAGCGACCTGTTAGATGAAGAATTTCAGATGACAAGCTGCCTTCTCAGAAAGGCAACCAACTCCTGTTACTGTGCACTGTTGTTTTGTGGAAAACTACTCACGCTGGGTGCAGTATGAAATCAGATCCCATGATGGAGTGATGAAAAAAGGCTGAGTATTGACAGACAAACAAGGTGACAAGGTGGCTGCACAGTACGAAGATACACCAGTTGTTTTTCTGTTGTAAGAAAAACAACTGGTGCATCTTCGTACTTCGTTCGGCTTTTCTGACAAAGTAGCTGCTCAAGGAGTGCTGCTCGTTTGCTGTTACCACGGTAACCACAGGTGTCACCAAATGTCCAAGGACTGAAATCTTGAGGATTATAACTTCAATAGCAGGCTAATCTAAGTGGCACAGAAATTGACAGCTGCGTTTCTCACCCGTGACACCTCTGCCAGATGAGTGTTCATGTCCTGGTCACTGACGGACACCATCTGCCTGATGCCCTTGTAGTAACTATGCACACACACACACACACACACGAGAAAAGAGGTGGTAATCAAAACATTATGCAATTGTTATTGTAAAATCTTGTCAAGACGCATTCTAAACCAAGATTAAGAGCGTATTACAAAGGACTGATAAGACTTACTCATCCACCATCTTCTTGTAGGTGGAGATCTCCTTTGCATAGAGTAGTTTGTTACTTGGAGAGTCCTAGAGACAAAAAGTGGACAAAATGGTGAAAACAATGGCACTTAAGATTGACAGAGCTTTGACATTCCTCTTTTCACTCCTTTCCGCTTCTCATGTAAACCACTTTGTTCTCGTCCTCCGTCTTTTACTCCCATCTTTCCTCTAGCTCTTTCACCTCATCCCTCCCCCTCTTCTCCTCCTCCTCCTTCTCGTCTCCACTCACCCGGCTGAGTTTGTGCTCGCTCTTGGTGCAGGCGTCCATGAAGGTCTGGGCGATGACAGAGAGCGAGGCGTCCACCACTTCAGACACGTGGACGTCAAAGGTGAAGTGGGGATTCTTGAGGATGTTCACCCAGAACCGCAGAGGAAGGCTGCCGAAGAAAAACGGCAAGAAAGCAGTCTATTATTGCGGTTGTTATCATTATTATTGCTTCAGAAGGGGGGGAAAATCTCATCAAACGCATTACATCTATGAATTCATTTGAATCAGGGAGGCATTTCATGTGTGAGAGCACTTGCCTGAGGTGCAATTGAATGCAGCACAAGATAATGACAGGGCTGGAGAAAAGCCTCTCTCGTAGGTGTCAGTTTATTCAGAACAATACCTTTGACTGTCACTTAATATTACTATTTCATATGATACTGACCTCCCTGCGAATCATTGCTGTTAAAAGAAAATGAAACGAAAAAAAAAAAAAAATTACCCAGAAGACTTATTTCTTAATAACAAAAGGGATCTATGGGAAGCAACAGTCAATGATGCTTGCCTAATCTCACAAATAGTGATTAGAAATGCTACAGTAACACCAAAACTTTGACCTTTTAAGTTCCCGTCCAGCTTAACAACCTAAAGCACCGATGAACATTTGCTCGTGTAGTCTCGCTAATTTCCCTTCTGAACAGCAAAAAAAAACACAGTCCATACACTTTCCAACCTTGTGTCAGCTTGTGAATTCAAAAGAAAAGTAGAGTAGTTCCCAAAAAAAACTCTCCTCCCTGATCGGTGCGAATGCCCCGCCATCTGAGACATGAAACGCACACCGTGTAAAATTCAAACTGGTTTGGCAATATCTCCAGGGAATGCAGCAGTGAGGATACAATAGAAGCACAAAAATAGCAATGTTGCTATAATCACAGAATTAAATTAGCTTGGGACATAATTACCATGTTTGTTTGTTGTTGTGCCTCATACACACATTCATATTTAATACATGGCCCTCAGTTGATTTGATAAACAGAACGGGTGGATGCAGAATGTGGTGTGGAGTGTAGTAAGTAATTAAATCGCTCATCTCTTGTCCTTGTGTGGGTGCTCTCTTGCCAGCCCAACGTCAATCACTGGCATCTACATGCAACACGTCGTCTTGTATGCTTGAGCCTTAGCCGACGTGACACTAATTTATGCACTTAAATGTCACATGGGAGCAGGGGGATTTCAAATGCAAACTAAGAGAGCTGAAATTGTGCATTTGTATTCAGCTCTTTCTGAGATAAGTTTTTTTTCTTGGAGAGTTACTGTATCGCAGGCATTGTGGTGTTGGTCAGACTCAGACGGTTGCATTTAAGTACTAATTTGAGGGAGGGGTATTTCCATTTCATGCGACTTTATACTTCTACTCCAGTATATTTCAGAGGGACATATTGTAAATGTTGTCCCACTACATACACTTGACGGATATAGTTTCTTCTTTCAGACTTTAAAATATTTGGTTTTATAATATATTTCCCTCTTAACTTCTCAGATCGTTTCATTTCTTCACTGTTAGACACCCAAAGAGGTAAAATGATCCTATATTTCAAAAGAGAGCTTGAGATTGAGATTCCAGACAATGATTTACATTCCACTTACATAAAGGATCTGAGTACTTTGTCTACCACTAATTACAGTGCATTCAAACGAGGGCGACTAGCAGTGGCTTGCAGTACTTTTACCTATTAGTCTTCCAGATATGGATGGTCTCCTCATCCACATTGTTGTGTTTCAGCGCTTGCTCATCCAGGAAGTCAAAGAAATATTTGACTGCCGGCGGCACCACTGCCCCGGAGCACAGCACGCTGCGGAAGAAGTCATCCACAAACTGCTGCAGTGTTCCCTGAAAGGGGCCACAAATAATGTGAGACAGAGTAGAGATTGAGAGCAGGGCCAGAAATATCAAAGCCCTGAGACATAGCTATTTGCATACAATGTGAGTGTGCTATAGATATTTAGGCTTATCTGAGAGTATTTTAACATTTTCTGCCCCATCCAAACCTAGAAGTTGGCTTTTTAACTGAAAAGCAAAAATTTGCCACAGTCTTTTGTGTAACTAACTAACAAATGTGTGATTGAGTCAATGATTCTGTCTTCATACCTTGACAGAAAGGAGTCGTGTTAGATAGATCTCTGTAATGGCTTTGGTCATCGACTTGTCCTTTATGCTTCCTCGTTTAGATTTGATCTCATCCAGTTCGTCTGCTGGCCTCACCAAGTGAAACACCTTGTCATCTTCCAACAGAGCATTCCCTATTGGGGAAAAACAACTCTTTAAACCGCCTTTTAATAATTGTACTCCTTATTTATTCATGCACATCTCCACAGAACACATTCAGATGATAAAAATGGAGGGTGCATGCCAACTGAATTTGAATGCAGAGAGAATATTCAAGTAGAAATGATAAAGAATAAACTATTCTAAAATGCATATAAAAAGGCGGAAGATAAAAGTGCACTTCATTTCAGCATAATCTAAAAGTGTGCTATACATAAAAGAGGATGTATTAGCATGTTAAATGAGAGTAGGGATTGTTGACAAAAGCCCTGGGGAAAAGAAACAAAGGCAAGCATTACATTCGTCAGTACACACCTGATCTATGTTTGTTTTGGTTCAACAAGAATGTGTTTATGTGTACAGTATATTGTATTTAAAAGACACATACGCTCTTCGTGGTTTTCCTGGTTCTGGTCATAGTTCTGCTGAGTGTGAAGCACTCTGGACAAGACTAATGTGGCGTTATCTCGCACCTGGAATGAAAGTCGTTTGTTAGACAGAAAATACAAGCACAACAATACATACTTACTTCACACGCCTTGCATTTAATAGGTACTGTGACTGAGGTCAGCAGTCTCTTTTAGTGCCCCAGAACTAATTCATAATCAATGCGATTGAGTGGACAGCAACAGTGGGTCTTTATTGGGGTATTTACAGGCCATTTTCTTTGGCGTCAACCCTTTATTGACCCTACAAATACTGTGATTAGCACTAGTCTAACACAGCCAATGAATCTATAGCAGCAAGGCAGTCTACTAAGAACGACTGCAAGACATCAGCGGGTAGGATGAAAAGAAGAGAAATACCTTTGAAAAAAGGGGATTTAAGTGGCTGAAAAGCAGGACAAGAAGGGGATATTTGTGAGTGACCTTTGTTTTCTGAGGATCAATACAGTGCCAAGAAGATTTAGTGGCTTTCTGTCGCCATTGAGAGCTGACAAGAGCAAAGCCAGACCAGGCATTATCAACTGCCAGGTGATGAGAAATGTGGCATGGCAAAGCATGTTGCTAAACTAATGAATGCAAACAATATAGAGAATCTGCAGTCTGGTGCTTTCTTGGATTCTTGATTTGTGGAAACAAAGATATTTTTTGTAAATGTTCCATCTTGCTCACATTCACTAAAGATACAACAGCTAACACATTTCATAATGCTTAATAACCCTGCAGTAATGGGGTGTTTTTTGGTCACCATCATCATATCATAACATATCATCACCTTTTTAAGCTGATAAGGCAAAGTGGTAGCAAACAGTTGGCTATTCACACAACCAGCACATATGAAGCAACATATCATTGTCATGTTATTATGTTTCTGTCCAAACAATGAATGCAAACCTATTATAACTGTGTTTTAACTCTGTTTTTGGTCTCTACCAAAGAATCTATATATCTATAGCCTCTTTAGCTGCTAAATGCTCCACTTTGTTCACCAGCTAGTTCCTAATAGTCTATGTCTGCTGTTAAAGACTAGAGAGTTATGGAATAATTCAACTTTTGCTTTCTGGCAAAAACTCAGATGAAAATATTGATATCACTTTCCTGCCCAGCTGTTAAAGATAAAGCTACAGCCAGCAGCAGGTTAGCTTAGCTTAGCTTAGCTCAAACAGGATCCAGCTGGCTGCTGGCTGTGGATTCATATAACACATATGAAAGTGGTATCAATCTTCTCATCTAACTCTTGGCTAGAAGGCTAATAAGTGCACTTGCCAAAATGTTGAACTGTTCCTTTAAGAACTGACAAGACATTATGAGAGACAAGAGCAAAGCCAGACCAGGCATTATCATATATTCATACTCTCAGTGCACTGCCAGATTCTTTTAGCTAATGCTGGCATGTCGTTGTCACGATACAATTCAGAAAAACATGTTTTTAAACATGTCAACGTGTCTGCACATTGATTTGACAAGTTGCAAAAACTATGAAATTGATCGAAAACAGTTTTGTGGTATTAAGCCTCCAGTCAATCAGATCATTATCTAATGTCTGCTGATTTGTATATGTGCAGCAGACATAGATTTCACACACGCCACCATGACACAAGATGCACGGCTCAGCCTCTGACTGAAATGGCGTGAAAATAGGCAACCCCTTTCACATCCGCACGCCCACATACAGCTATTTACTTCCCCTCTGCCTACTCACATTCCTTGCTATTTCCAGTCTTCATTTTTTTTTTTTTAAAACATGTTTAATCAGGACACACAATTTTGTCAGTACTCACGTTGTAGTGTGCCAGGGTGTTGATGCGTCTCCACCTGCCCTCTTTCTGGGAAGTCAAGTCCAGATCTGACAAAATCTGCCCCGTTGAGCCCGGGCGCCACTCTGTGGTGAAGGAAAAGGAAGAGGAAGTTGAAGATGATGGAGGTGCACTGCAATGTTTGACAAATTGTTACCATACTTATTTCTCATTCCTGGTTGCATTTATTTCATGACGGGCCAGTATTACCCTAAGGTTACCATGTAATATTGTGGCCTTAAATAAATTCAGCTACCCCTCCTTTTTATCTGCCTGTCTCTCTATCCTAGGCTTAATTGACACGCATGAGTTCATTTTGAGAGGAGAAGTAGCAGATCCATATTTTCAGAATAATTTCAATCTAAATCTAAACTGTGATTTGCACCCTTACATTTTCAGTTTAGAAAAAATCCGACACCGCTGCAGACCTGAGCTCAACACCATCTGCGACATATGATTCATTTACAAGTACCACCAAATATAAGGGGGTTATCTCTCTGATTCACCATGAAAGAAGACGGATCTCTGCTTATCTAAAATGTATAAAGGAATGAGATCTACAGCATGCGTGGGAATACGATATGGCTTTGAAGTTAGAAAATGTCTATAGAGCTTTAGCCTTTCAAGTCAGTCCCCAAGGTTTCTGACTACAGTAGCAAGTAAAACTTTGTTTAGGGATGGAGGCTTTCTTCGTGTTGCTGACACTGAATAAGTTCTCATTCTCAATGAAGCTTTTCTTATTCCACAAACACAGAGAAGGAAAAAGGAGTGAGATCATCATCAAAATAACCTATTAAATTAAGTTAAACTTGAATAAATAATCCATTGCTTATTGGGACGAATGCATTCTGATTTAATTAAAAATGCATTTCAGTCAGGACTGAAATAGCTTCTCCATTTTGACATCCTCACCATTCCCTGTAACCTTTACATTATTCATCAGTATTAGACATTTCTACTTCAACTCATTCTCCTCTTACGTGGCCCTCATTTACTCACCCAGTGTGACACTGTCGACCTTGGGCCGCTGGGAATATGGCAGGTTCCTGTACACCTGCTCTATGATCTTCTCCTTCACCTGAGAGATGGTGTCACAGTTCAACACCTTGACAGGCGTCACATCTGGCCCCTCGCCCTGCACCAGCACTTGCAGGGTCTGGCAAACACACACATACACAGACACAAACATGAAGCCCACGTGGTAACAGTGTGTGCAGACAATGTGCACCTACCATAGACTGTGGCACCTACACACACAAATGACAAATATGCAGAAATATTCAAACATGGCTAGAGCACCCAGCCACCCACCCATAATAGCAAACCCACACGCCGAGTCCCTCTGTCGGGATGTTGTTGTCATGGCAACCGGGCTTCGGTAAGTAAGTAAGCACACACGCACTCCTCTGTGACACCTAAGGGGATGCCTGTCACCTTGGCCAGCTAATGACCAAGGCTCAGCAGGAGCAAACTCTGACCCACCTCGCCTCCCCCACTCAGTCACTCTGTCAGAAATAACTAACTGACCGCTCGACAGATCCAAACATGGGGGCAGCAACCCTCATAAGGCTGTCTGCATTTGTGGTGAATGGGAAAAGCACGCTGTGAATTAAATCCAATAGGAAACACTCTGTCTGGCTGTGAAATCTAAGCTCATCGTGTTTTTTCTCCCTCTGTAATTCAATCACAGAATGCGATCCATCACGGTGGGAGACGTGTAATTCAGACTAATTTGATAATTGTCCTCGACAACGCCATTACCCATGGGTCTTTTTATTTGTGCTGACTTTAACAGAAAACAGCTGTGTTCACATTAGCTTCCATTATTGAAACACGATACCAAAGCGAGACACACAGGCTTTTCCTGACTCCCGAAAGCTACCCAAATGGATACAGAGCAGGTGCAGGTTGCAAGGTCGACAAGGGTTTGCGGTGGTGGCTTGTACTCTATACTTGTACCGACTTGTAGTACTTTCACTGATTCCGTGCATTTCACTGCTATAGTGGAATGCGTTGCCTGTGTCGTTTTTAAGCCGAGAACATTGACACTGAAAATGGATGTCACACAAAAGCGGGCAGTCGCCTGTGGGGTTTTCGGTGGTTACCATGGCAACTGCACTGTGAGTGTGTGCATGTTTGTGTTTCTCGCCAGGCACAAAACGCCATGCAATCTCAAGGCAGTGTGTGCAGTTTTTCTGAGTTTCTGGTTGTGTTTGTATGGGGGTCTTTGTGTGTGTTTGTGTGTGTTTGTGTTGGGGGTGGGGGGTGTCCATCCATCTCACCAGGACAGAGTACTCTACATCGTCGCCCAGCAGGCCAGTGTCGTTGAGAGTGTACTTGGCTTTCTTCACTCTAGCGTCCACAGGCCCTTTCTCGATCTGGTGTTTGATGGCTCGGAACAGTTTGTACAGGGGCTCGCCTGCAGAGTCCTGGTACAAGCACACACACAAACACACACCCACAAGCACACAAAGCCAAGAAGTTGTCTCAGATGTTGTCAAGAAGCTAATTGTTGTGATTAGCAGTTTAGAAGACAGATAAATGCACATTATCAATACTGAGCACTAATGATAGAAAAAGCCTGTAGTTTGATGTTGTAGCATGTCATTATACACATTTTCTACATAAGCAATTTAGTGATCACACAGAAGAAAAATCAGCACTGAATTCATTAGCAGTTTAAAAAATATATATGTTGAGGCTACCTTACAGTACAGAAACATATTAACACATTTCATTTAATTCATTTTAAGTGACCAAAAATGTTACCTTCAAAAACTGGTAAAGGCAGATAGACATCCAATTACACAGCATCCTTTCCACCACTGTCTCTGATCTGATAAAACACATGACATGAGCAGTTTTTAAATTTATTGTAAGAGTGAAATGTAATCATTTCGCTGTATTAATGTATGTCAGTATTTTCATATCATGCAACTTAAATTCTGAAACCTGAAGTTACCCTGAGAAATAATCACTTGGCCATAATGGACAGTTTCATTGTTTCCAGTGTGGAAAGTTAGGCTACTAAAACAGATTACAAAATATGTGAAAACAAATGGCAATGTATAATGTTTTATTTTTATGCCTGTATACTGTGTTTTACCTTGTTGCCAGACAAATTGCCTCTTGGGATCGTAAAGTTAAAGTTCGAAGTTGAATATAAGGTAATACGTGTTTTGGACCATTGTTATTGGACCCTCTACAAAATTTTGAAACACTTTCTTAAGACATCTACAAAATGTCAACAAGGGATATTTCTGCACAGCTTGACATTGTCAGGATTTTTTAAAATTCAAAAGTCATGTCGGTGGTCACTTGACAGATCGTCCATCCTAATGTCAGCTATCCACTGGTGTCGCCCGTTGTTAGCTGCTAGCATGCCTAATTAGATATCTTGTATATAGGGGGGCCTGTGTTGGCACAATGGCCTAATCAGCATAATGAGCCTCTCCATTGGGGGATAATTAAGATGTGTGCTTGCATAACAGCCAGTCACAGCGTGCCCAGGCACAGCAGACAGTTCAGATCACATAACCCCCTCCCAGCAGTGATGAGCGACTGTACTGTCAGACAAGTGGGCCCTGCTGGGGGAGGGAAGGCAGCCATCAGTGGATGATCTGACCTTGACATGATCATTACAGTGAAGGAAAAAGTAAAGAACAAAGACCGCTAAAATTGGAGACTCTTTTCTGGAAGCTATTTACTCAAATCATCACTTGAATGTTTACACACTCTAATACTACAAAGGACTTATGAGATGTTGCCAATGGAGGAACCACTGAGCAATTAATATTAAGAAATATCAGAGAAAAACATCCACAGTATTTGACAAGTTCCTAAAAATACCAATTAATTTAACAATAATGAGTCATAATTTCATGCCAATCACAACATTATTTTTAAATGACTTTTAAATAATGCATAGCTAATCTTTGTAATATAAGAACCGATCTCTCCTCTTGGTGAAAAGGGTAATTATTAGAATAGAAAGTGGGTCACATTAGATGTTGGCTAAAGGAGTGCAGGTGAATTACACTTTAGCTGATGGAAGTTGTTGTGATCAAGATTGAGAGGAGCTTATTTATACAAAACATTAGGGTGAGTGCCCCTTTTTTTTTTATTAGAAATGTCCACTGACAAAGGATTACGACCTTAAGCAACTCACAGAAAGCCAGTGCAATTTGTCTAATGTATTCAGGGAAATTAAAAACATTTATGGACCAAAAGCAATTTTTAGCCTTGGTCCATTTGTCAGAAGCTGTAGGAACAGAAGATGAAGAAGAGGGCAAAAGAAGAATCATCAAGCACTTTGTGCTGGGAATCCAAGGAAGAAAAAAAACAGAAGGAGAAACAGAAGGAGGAGGAGTGGAATAGATCAAGCAACAGTCTGGCTCTTGATAGTGGACTACAGTAGTCAGTGTATAATTCAACAGAAAACATGGCAACAGAATGAAACAATCCTCTGTCTCTTGAAGTGAATCCCAGTCCTCCTAAAATGTTAAAAATCCTGCTGCCAGGGTTTAGATATGGGGAGATTCTGATTATAGAGCTGAGAAATAAGGACCGCTGAGGGTCTACTGCCACGCTGGCAGATCTGTGAGGATGAACTACAGGACAGCAGTGTTTCCAACAAAATAAATTAAATAAACATCAGCATGTCAACATGCTCTCAATGACAGTGCTTACACTTTCTAATTAGCTACAACTGAGGCTGATGTGAATGTCATTAGTGTTGGAGGTCACAAACCAAAGTATAGGTAAATCCTGACCTGATGATGGTGACTAATGATTGACCAAAGTCAATGCATTTGATCCTGACAGGTAAGAGAAAATTTAAGGCAAATTCATCCTATAGATGTTCAAATATTTCACTCCATATGTAAAAACGTTGACCTGTTGGTGGTGCTAAATGAAAAGTCAGGGGAACACCCAAGTCAGTAGGATTCATGTGAGGAACGTTAATACAATATCTGTATAAAATTTAATGGCATTTCATCCAACAGTTCTGGACATAATTGGATAACAGACTAATATTGCTATACATAGAACTACTCTGCTGGTGTGGCTAAAAAGCCACCATGATAACTTAATTGTCATGATATCTTCGCTTTACAGAACTTCTTCTATCTGTAGCACATTATCTGACTGCACCAGCATGTAATGAGGAGCAGCAGTGAGTTGCTCTTCACTCACCTGCGCAGCATGAGTTTGGGGTTCTTGCTGTGGACGTATTCCTCCATCAGCTCCAGCAGCAGCGTTCTCATAATATCGGTGTAGTACTCCAGTTTCCCATGCAGAGCCACTGTCAGCAGGGAGGCAAAGTACACTTTGGCCCTGGCATTGAAGTCATGACTGCGCTCCAGGGTACGGATAAACTACAAACACAACACCAAACACAGTTAAATTAGTGATCCTGATGAAGCCTGCAAGTAAATCAAACATAATATGCATTTAAATCAAATCAAAAGACTAATGTTAGTGAAAACAGTAATTATCAAGGTAAATTCAATTCTGCCCTGTAAAATATTATGGCTTAGAAAAGATACCAATTAGCAGAAATGGAATCACCCACACATACGTAGTTAACACCTCAGAGACTGTTTCTGTGCCAGCAGAATTGGATTAGTAGGAATCTTCACACGTCTCCCTCTGCTATGTCTTCTGCTTCACACTTCCAAATACTCTACTCCACTAACAAAAATATTACAAAGTCCTTCAATCAAGGAAAGAGAGCCTTAATTCAGAAATGATGAAAATGACCTTACAGTGTAATGACTGTGGTTTTGGATTTTGAAAGCTAACAAATGCAGGGGATAGTGCATCATCTGCATTGCGAGAGGCAAATTCACACGTGTGATTTACAAGTTGAGTACAAGTTGATCCATGTCATTAAAGATAAAGCAGGCATGATTTTACCTTTTTAACTATAACTAGCAAATCCTCTGAAGCAACTAAAACCAATAGTTTTTATCCTGCTACATTTTAGGAGGCCGCAGCCTGATTTAACACTGTTAAAATACCTAAAAGAAAAAACATATTGTCACAAACTCTTTCATTATGATGAACAAGGCCTTTTGAAGCTTAGTTTATTCAGAAACAATGCCACAACTGTAGTTTCAAATTCTGAGTAGCTACAAATAAAAGAGAGGTCACTGCACATGCTCAAGGATGTGGTTCAGTGTTCACGGAGCTTCACTAAATTGAGCTAAGAGGAGGAAAACTAAAAACAAAACATTATGCCAGCCTTTTATTAATGTAAAAACCTAACAAATACACTTATTGTATGGTTTAAATGATTGGCGCTCCAAGGAAACAGGATCTTTTTAAAGCAGCCACTCCAAGGTCGTGCTTCGTGCTAGCTGATGGCTGCTGATGTTAAAGCAGCTCACGCATATTATGTTCACCATTTAGTTTAGCGTGCTAGGAATCTAGCATTTACTAACTAAACTAACTAAACACAAAGTACAGCTGAGGGAATAGTAAGTCTTTGGTCCTAAACCAAAGCCTTTTTGGTTTCTATTCAATGGCAATCCATTGAATAGTTGCTGAGATGTTTCAGTCTGGACTGAAGTGGAAAAAATCTGCACATCTATCTCTTTGCAAAGGTCAAATGTTAGACACCTTGTGTGTACTATATGCAGTCATTATCAGTCTATGACCACAGCTGACCGTTCCCTGATACATCCATGTGCAGTATAATTACATTAATGAGGAAGGTCTTGGAGTTCAGGAGGTTGGAGAACTGGTTGAGCGCCTGTGTCACAATGGCCCGTCGAGCCTCTGGGATGTCTAGCTTTCCTGTGATCATCACGTCATTAGCACCGTCCTTGGAGGGCAAGAAGAACACGCGGTCGGTGTAGGTTTTGTAGTCCAGGAAGGGGATTCGTCCCTCGCTTAGCTCGTTGGTGTGGTCCTCCATCTCGATCATCAAGTCTGCAAGAGGGACACAAGAAAATAGTGAAAATGTCCCTTTTTAATAAGCAGCTTTTGTCATTCGTGTGCTGCTCATCTGTCTCAATCATTATGTTGCAAGAGCCAGTGAAGAGAAAGCGTTGCCTGGAAAATTATTTCAGCTGTGAAAGATTGTTTTCCATTACTGTTACTGCAAAAACTGCTTCTCATAACGATGATAACAGGATGCTAAGGAGAATTTATTTAATTCAGCGCAGTACAATACATCAAAGAAATGTAATTGGAGCTATGAGGCACTTCATTACTTTATAACTTCTTAGAAACATGGATCCTTTGTAGAGCAATAGCAACATTGTTGAGCTTTCGCACAACTTCACTGTTGGTACCTGTGAATTCTTTCTTGCAGCGATCCCGTACGCTCTCCTCCAGATTCTCAAGTTGGTGTTTCACCTTCTCGTACTCCCTCTCTGCCTGCTGACTCTTTCGCCTGCACAGATTCCCCAAACACATGAGTCATGAAAGCAAAGTTTGTGAGAAGAAAGGATTTTAACTTCTTTAAAAAATTATCATCAGAGGTCTAATTGTTTGAACTCAAATCTTCAAATATCCCAAAAGCATCATATTAGCTCTGTTATTACTCCATCACTGTGGGTTCGTTGCTCCTGACGTAGGTGTTTTATAAATATTCAGCTGAAAATGAGCAAATTGCACTAATGCATGACCTGTGCCAGACACATCACCTGGCAAACACACAACTCTTTTTTCCTCTAGGATGCATAGACTGAACTGGTGACACACAGAAATTAAGGAGGATAAGCTATTACATTTTTTGCCAACACAAAAATACCATATACGCAACACTGTATACAGAGCAGAAAGTATGTTATTAGAAGTGCAATATAAGATATAATAATATAATATAGAATAATATAATAAAAAAGTATTGACTGAAAAATAAAAACAAACTGTACGTACAAATTAATGGTGAAAGAAAGTTACGAAGAGAATATACTTTTTTGAATCACAGACAAATTTGGAATTTTTGTACTACCTTTGGCTGTAAAATCCCCATATGACTAGTAATCCTTCAAGTAAGTCCCTATACTGTGATATAACAGATTAGACTGGCTTGAAATGAAAGTTTTTGTTAGTGTGCTGGAATAAATGATGCTTTTAGCCTTAGAATACTAAACATATTCCCCCCAAGCAAAAAACTTGACATTAACACACAACTCTAACCCAGCAAACTACAATGTTTATTTAGCAAGTGCAGCGGGCTATTAAGCTATTCAAAAGCAATTGAAAAAAGTATCTGAAGTAATATTATGTAACAAAAGATCATCAGTAGGTTACAGTCTATAGATGATACACAGACAGCCCACCAGCCTCATTATTTTCAGTTGGTTTAGTTCACTTCATTCTGCTGCTGTTGATCAACAAACCTTTCCTTTGTGCTGCTGATTTACATTGCATGCAGAAACAATGTCAACATTTTAAACAAGTTTGTCTCTCTCAAACTGAAGCCAAAGTCGAGATCCATAAATGTTAAACAGTTCAAGAAATATAAAGCTATAAAGCTATAAAGCTAAAATAGTTCCCAATATTGGTGTGGGGATGTTACACAGGATGTCAAGATAAATCTGAGGCGTCATAAGATAATTAAAAAAATAAGACAAAGTTGAATGATGTTTCTGTTACACAATGTTGATTTTTTTTCATTGCTTTTTTTGTTGAAGCTTTTCGTCATCTATTTGGGATACTGAAGACCTTGGATCCTCTCTTTAAGCACTTATTTTATGAGATTTGCTTTGAAATGTATTTCTAAACTGATGACATGTTTTAGAAAATGACAGTAATTCTGTTTTGGGTGTCAGACAATCAAGCTGTAAAACATTAATATCTGCGATTGATGCTGACAGTACTAATTACGCAGCACTACCCCTCTCAAATCTCAAAATAAGTCTGTTTGGATTTCTGTTATTTGAGTTTTGTAACAGTTTGCTCATTAAAGGTCACACAGGGAGTTGCACGTCTCTGACATCTAATTAGACCCCAAACAATAGTAACGTCCCCTTTTCTATTTTTCTAACAATGCAGTTGGAAGCATTTTAACTTTTCTTTCATTGTACTGGATGTGACAGTAACTTAAAATAGCTTAACACACCTGTAGCAGTAGACAGAGATAGCGATGATGAGGAGCATGGGCACAATGACAGCAGGGATGATAATGTAGAGTGACAAATCATTGTTTTTCTTGTACTGCACAGAGCCGACCACCCACTCCCCTTTCCCAAACTTGATCTGTGGATAAACACAAAGAGGGAATCTTATTATCTGCACAAGTTCATAACATTTTAGCAAAGAGATTCAGGTAAGTGAAAATGGTAAAGATTTGACAGAGCTGTAGAGGAAACAGGGATGGAGGAGAATCTACATAATTGCCCACAGTTGTGCTAAAGCAGCTACTGGGCCTTTCAGTATTTTTTAAAGTGCTGGGGCTATGTGCTAGTAAGTGGGCCCACATCAGCTGAACAAATGCATAAATGTATTGAGTTTAATACTTAATAATAAAGCTTTTACTATATAGTTATTCTGTACGATTGATAGTCCTGAGGTGTCACTTCTTTCTGCAGCACATAACCACAAAAAATTTAACAATAGCTCAATTGAGGAATTACCCAGAGAGGTTACAGTATTCATCACAATTGCGGCTCCAGCTGTAATTAAATGTAATTATAAGGGCCTGTAGCTACATGAAAATTGTTCAACCAGTGAAAAAAATGGGGTCCCAAGATGTACAGAGGACCCACCTTGAGAAGTACAGTAAAGATTTATGATGCATGCATGCCCTCATCTGCAAGTCTGTGTATGAGTCTCCAGTGGTATAATGTAATGTGATTCACGTACTCAAGTACTGCACTTAAGTACACATTTAAGGTACTGATAGTTGACTATTTCATTTTCATGCTTTGTCATATTTCTGCTTTACACTCCACTGCAATTTATACGACAGCTTTAGTTCCAAGTTCATTTACTAAGATTTTTGCATGCAAAACATATGAAGAGTTTATAAAATATTATGCTTTATTATAGATTAAATGATCCAACAGTTCACTTCAGTAGTGCTAAAATGATTAGTCAGACTAGGCAATGAATTGGTTATTACTACTTTGGTAATAATTCAAATAATATTCCATGAGAAAAAGGCTGGAGGACTTCATCGTTACAGCCTCTAAAATGTGAGTATTTGCTGCATTTTCTCATAAAAATTTAACCATCTTAATTTGTTCTTAATAATTTTGGGTTCTGAACTAAGGTTGGAAAAGGTTTACAAGGTTTATGAGGGTGTCACTTTGGGCTCTGGGAATTTGTGAAAGCATTTCTAAATATTTGGAACCACGTTCTTATTAACCAAGAAATAAATCAAGAAGAAAAGATTAATTGAGAAAATAATCAGATTAAAATGTAATGAATCATTATGTAAAGCAGTTGAAAATTAGCTCCACCTCAGTAATATAATGATACAACAGTAATATAAACTCACAGGGGCATTATGTACGTAAATATCATGATTACAGTCACATACCTTTTCATAAATGACATTTTCATTGTAGGACTTTTACTTGTATATGAGTAAGTGTGGTATAGGATCTCAATAAGTTGTCTGATCTGACCGTTAAATCCAGCAGCTCGGGCCGGGTGTCTCTGCGGTGCCGTCTGGAGCGAGCACGGGGCGGGGTCGAAGGTGGGTCCAGAAACAGCTTGTCATCCTGAAGCGTGTTGACAAAACAGGGAACGTCGCCCACAAAGGCTTGAGCCTCTTTGGCTGTCATTGCTCTGGAGAATCCACGACCCTGCAGGGGAAGATCGACTGTAATGCTCGTGCAAGTGTCTCGCCTGAATTACATGGGAGCGAAATTAATTACTGCATTTATACACCATCAAGTAGACACATCATATGATGAGTATTAAAAACATTATTGAAAGAATTTTCATTAGTAACGGGTGGAAAGTTTATAGCAGCTCTTAACTGTTCCACTACGAGTGCCAAAAGTAATTAGAAAGATTAAAATTATATTCATTGTAAGCACAATTCTAAGTAATTTCTTACATAAGACACTGCAGGCACGGTTCCAGTCAATCCTACAGTCCCGGCATATAACACTGCAGCACCCTTATGTATCTACAGACATTCTTTCAATTATTGTAATGCAGTCTAAAATATAAGGAAGGTGAAATTAGCTTAAGTAAACCGGCATCTGAGTAATTGAAAAGCCCTCAGACTTTCTTATGCAGATGCCTTTCCTAACTAATCCACCTAAAGTGTGTTTGCCAAGAGAAACTTTAAAAGCGGAGTGCAATGGAACCTCAAACCTAACATGAAGAAGTAATAAGGTAAAAAATCAATCTATTTCTGAATCTGTTAGACAACTGATAAGTTGATTGACAAAAAATTTGATCTGTAATGGCAACGAAAGCAATAATAAGAAAATGATTGGTTGCATCCCTACAGAAATTAAAAATAGAAAAAAACCCTGTAATACATTAAAGTAAACAATAAAAACATAATAGATATATAAACATATATCAAACAAAACCTTCAAGTTTTCCTTTGCCTCCGATCAGTTGATAAAATGAATTAAAATTTAAAAAAAAATGTTTTATTTAAAACTATAGATTGAAAATCGGATATATGACATGCTGAACCTCTTTTGTAAACTTATTTAGCTGTCCATAATAGGATAAGGA